>NW_025290178.1:0-1072 GCF_018294505.1 Triticum aestivum | reverse complement strand
AGTCATTTCAAAACACATATTTCAATCATTTGAAAAAATTGGTCTCACTCAATTCAAAAAAGGATTTCACTCCTTTCAATTCAAAGACAATATTCACTCAATTGAGATGTGAAACTTGTTATTTGAATACATTTCGAACGAGTTTAAAATTCTTGCAACATATTTCACTCATTTCTAATAATAAAAAATTCACTCATTTCTTAAAAAATGAGTTAACTTGTTTATTTCACTCATTTCAAAATACTTGTTTCAGTCATTTCAAAACACATATTTCAATCATTTGAAAAAATTGGTCTCAGTCAATTCAAAAAATGGATTTCACTCCTTTCAACTCAAAGACAGTGTTCACTCAATTGAGAAGTGAAACTTGTTATTTGAATAAATTTTGAATGAGTTAAATTTTGAATGATTTTAAAATTCTTGCAACATATTTCACTCATTTCAAATAAGCAAATTTCACTCATTTCGAATAAACAAATTTCACTCATTTCTTAAAAAATGATTTAGCTTGTTTATTTCACTCATTTCAAAATACTTATTTCAATCATTTCAAAACACATATTTCGATCATTTGTAAAAATTAGTGTCACTCAATTCAAAAACGGATTTCACTCCTTTCAATTCAAAGACAGTATTCACTCAATTGAGATGTGAAACTTGTTATTTGAATACATTTCGAACGAGTTTAAAATTCTTGCAACATATTTCACTCATTTCTAATAATAAAGAATTCACTGATTTCTTAAAAAATGATTTAACTTGTTTATTTCTCTCATTTCAAAATACTTGTTTCAGTCATTTCAAAACACACATTTCAATCATTTGAAATAATTGGTCTCACTCATTTTCAAAAAACGGATTTCACTCCTTTCAATTCAAAGACAGTATTCACTCAATTGAGATGTGAAACTTGTTATTTGAATACATTTCGAACGAGTTTAAAATTCTTGCAACATATTTCACTCATTTCTAATAATAAAAAATTCACTCATTTCTTAAAAAATGAGTTAACTTGTTTATTTCACTCATTTCAAAATACTTATTTCAGTCATTTCAAAACACATATTTCAAT
>NW_025290177.1:0-1072 GCF_018294505.1 Triticum aestivum | reverse complement strand
TTTATTTTATTATATTCAGGAAATTCCAGAAAATAGCTAAAACTTCTAAAAATCATAGAAATTCAACCGTAACTCCAAATTAAATAATTTATATATGAAAAATTATCAGAAAAATTCAAGGAATCCATCTGTACCATTTTCATGCATGATAGAACAACTTATAGCTGCTGTTTAGCACAAATCAATTAAATGGCATTTGAATAATCACATATGGAGTTTAAATTTGAATCTTGTATTCAAACCAACTTCATTTAATCTGTTGCTAGTTGCATTAGCTCAAAACACATTCATTTTGCCATGTCATGATCATGCATCATATTGTGCATTGCATTGATTGTGTTCCCTTCTATGTTGCCGGTAATTGTCCCCTCTTGATAGACGTGATACCGATGATGTGATCGTTGACACTGATGAAGACTCAATGCTATCTTCAGAAGTGCCAGGCAAGCAAAACCCCCATATACTAATTTCAGAATAACAATAGGCCTCTTAGACTGTTTGCATTTATGTATATACTCAAAACTCCAAGCCAGACAGTCCTGGATTGATCTACCCTTAAGAAAACCATACTGATTCTTATGGATGCAGCTTAGAATCACCTTTTGCCATTTATTAGCCAGCAGCTTGGTGAGAAACTTCAAGCAGGTGTTTGTAAGAGAAATGTGCCTAAAATCATCCAGTCCCTCAGGAGATAACATCTTAGGGATAAGGGTAAAGAGAGACCCATTAATGTTTTCCAGAGAAAGTTTCCCTTCATAAAAGTCTTTTATCAAACTTAAGAAATCTTTCTCAATGATCGGCCAACAACGCTTGACAAACATGCCATTAAAACCATCGGGCCCTGGTGCCTTGTCAGTTGGCAGCTCCTGCAAGACCATTTTAATCTCAGCATCAGAGAAGGGAAGCGACAATTCCCCCAGACCAGGGACAGGCTGGATGAGTGTGGCCAGATCATAGCCCATTGAAATGTCCTGGGCCTGGCCCATTCGGTTTTTGAAGGAAGCCCATAGGATTCCCGCCGTTTGAGCATGATCAGAAACAGGGTCATCCATCTCCTGCATTTTCAGACTAG
>NW_025290176.1:0-1072 GCF_018294505.1 Triticum aestivum | reverse complement strand
AATCAGGAAATTCCAGAATATTATTTAAACTTCAAAAATTCATAACTTTTATTCTGTAACTCCAAATTGGACAAATTATATATGAAAAATGATCAGAAAAATCCAATCTATCCATCTGTACCATTTTCATGCATGATCAAACAAGTTAAATTGATGTTTAAAGCAGAATAAGGAAAAGCACTTAAAGAGGCCATATTTGAGTTTGAAATTTGAATCCTTGATTCAAATTTGTTCAAACCCTTCTGGTTTTAGTTGCATTAGCCCAACACACTCATATTGCCATGTTTCATGCATGCATCATATTGTTGCACATTGTTTGGTGATGCTTGTGTATCGGTGTCCTTTGCGACAGGATCTGTCTCCGAGGAGTACCGTGATTACCCTAACGAAGAATCTTATCCGAGCATCGAACCATCAGGCAAGCAACCAACCATTTGATCATATCGATACAATCCCATGTTCTCGCTCCTGCTCTCTTTTACTGCATTAAGACAACGCGATTCAAACTGCTGTGTGCTATGGTAGTTGAACCCATTTCCTCTGCATGACCTGTCATTGCCACAGTAACTAGATGAAACCCACTAGCATGTGTAGGAGTTGATTGAGCCATATATATGTGTTGTTCCTACCTTGCTATGCCTGCTATGCTTAGAGTCGTGTCAGGTCTGGTTCATCTGGGTGATGGGCTGGAGTGAAATGTTATGTCGGTAAGGAGAGTGGTGTGGTGAACACGATTTGGTAAAGGTATCGATGAGAGGCCATGTAGGAGTACATGGTGGGTTGTTTCATTGAAGCCGACCTTAAGCACTGAGATCTGTATGTGTGATTTAAGATACAGCTACTACCATGCATTGGGCCCTGAAATATGACCCCGCTCGACTTCTTATTCACCCTAGCTCTCTGTCCAGGAGTTGCAAGTAGTTTCTGGTGTTTGTAGCCTACTGGAGGCCGTGGACAGCGCTGACCGTAGGGGTGGGCTGTGATGCGGTAGGTACGTGGCACGGTGTACCGAATACCCGTTAGGTATCTCGGGAACCCTGTTCACATCGTTCGGGGCCGTATGGGAAACCTC
>NW_025290175.1:0-1072 GCF_018294505.1 Triticum aestivum | reverse complement strand
TTTTTTTCTCTCTTTTTTTTCTCCCTCTTTCCAAAACAAACTAGATAAGATGCAGATTGGATCAAGTGAAGATGTGAACGATCTCAACTATTATTATGACAATGAATGGTGGGTAGCACGTGGTGGAAATTGATGGATGGGTGGTGGACAGCGGAAGAGATAATGATGCAGCGGTGGCGTGACTAATGTGAACAGAACTCGAAACTCTAAACAAACTAGACACTAAGACCAGCAACTCGACACGACGATGCAATCAATAATTCAACTATGCAATCAATGAAAAGAAAATTGCAAAGGCTCAGACTGGCTTGGACCAAGAATGAATAGATCTAACTCTTTTTTGTGGCTTTTTCTTGGACAATAGGTAAGAAAATAAATCTAATCTAGGAAAACTGGAAATTCTCACCGAGCAACCTGAAAACTGATACCACTTGATAGAGGCGAGGGTCCCGATCTTTCGATGAGATGATAACTATCGATTTGGTGGAGACGACTTTGACAATCCGACTACAAACGTGCACGACGTTGCGCCTTAGCAATCGCTAAACCAATCTCCTGAGGTTACTGACGATGCTGGAAGCACGGTCAGCCTGACCACGAAGGTCTATTCCTGCAAGCAATCGAAGAACGAGCAAGAATATGATAAAGCAATCTGAATATTGCAATTATATATGAAGTATTGATAATAGTGGGGATCCAGAAGCGGTCTTAGTCTGGTCGTTGGACACAAACGAAGTACACGAAGTTGCAATGGCTAACTTTTAACTAAACAAATCCCAAGGAAAAGCTACTAGATGGATCTACTTATATAGGAGCAAGGGGTGGCGGCCAAGGAGGTGGGAGGACGTCCCAAGGCAGCCTAAAACTAAATCTAGGTCGTACAAGGCCAATGGGCCCAAGTGGAGGTGATGTAACACCTTTGGACTTGTAGTTTAACTCGGATTCTGCTGCAGCATCAGATTGTTTCGTCCACAACTCAACGCTCCGGACGAATTTGAAGGTGATTCCAATTGGGTTGGAAAGTACACGAAATCTAGTTTCCAACAAAAAACGAATCACCCAATTCGGAGTC
>NW_025290174.1:0-1072 GCF_018294505.1 Triticum aestivum | reverse complement strand
GTAGCCTAGCAGGTAGTGACTCCCCAAGAGCGGGAGAACCTGCGCACGCCAGAAGATGTAGTTGTCGGCGGAGAGCTTGATGGTGATGAGATGACCGAAGTGAAACGGCGGCGGCGAAGACAATCCCATCGAGGAGGCTGCCTGGGGTGCAAACACCATGGAGGCAGTCGGAGGCACCGAAGCCGATGCGGGAGGAGGCGGGACCGCAGCCAGGGCGGGCGCCGCAAAGCTCGCGGCCGGTGCGGACGCCGCAAGGCCCGCGGCCGGGGCGGACGCCGCCAACCCCGCCAGCGGGGCAGTGTGATCCGCTTGCGGCAGGAGCGGCGGGACGACGCCTGCGGAGTCCGCAGCGGACGGCGGCGCCGCGGTGTGGACCACGAGGTCACGCCCAAGCGAGGGCGCCGGCGGCGTGGAGAAGACGGAGCCGATGCTCCTTGTCCCGATCGGAGCCGGAACAGAGACGGCATCGAGTGGGAGGTTGAGCAGAGCCGCAAGAGAGGCCGGGAGGAAGCCCGCAGCAGTGGAACCGGTGGTGGCGGCGCTTGACATGGCGGCGGCGCGATCGGTGGCGCGGCGGCGGCGGTGAAGGCGGCGGCGGCTGCGTCGGCGGTGCGGGTATTAGGGTTTAGAAGCGGAAGCGATCGTAACCTAGCGTGATACCATGTAAGACAATAAGTTTTGGGGAACCAGCACAACCCTCTAGGGGTGGCTTATCTCATTATATATAATGGTTGTGTTACAATATGTACCATATACGTACATAGGTACAGAAGCTATACATAGTCTAACATCTTCACACCGGACCGGACTGGGGCAGAGGCCCGCCGCCCGCCCCGCCCTCGACTGGGGCAGAGGATGCCGTAGCTGTTGCCGCGCGGAGCCCGTCCCGCCCCCGGCCGAGGCAGGGGCCGTCACCGCCATTTCAGTACAGTGAAGATAAGGAAGAAAAAATAAAAGGCTTTTTTTTCAATGATAGGTGGACCCTACATGGCTTCACACATGATCACACCATTAACATCCATCGCCGTTACCTGCGAGGTGTTAAGAGATGCCACGTCAGCCTGACTGGCGG
>NW_025290173.1:0-1072 GCF_018294505.1 Triticum aestivum | reverse complement strand
AGTTATCATCTCATCGAAAGATCGGGACACCCCGCCTCTATCAAGTGGTATCAGTTTTCAGGTTGCTCGGTGAGAATTTCCAGTTTTCCTAGATTAGATTTATTTTCTTACCTATTGTCCAAGAAAAAGCCACAAAAAAGAGTTAGATCTATTCATCCTTGGTCCAAGCCAGTCTGAGCCTTTGCAATTTTCTTTTCATTGCTTGCATAGTTGAATTATCGGTTGCATCGTCGTGTCGAGTTGCTGGTCTTAGTGTCTAGTTCGTTTAGAGTTTCGAGTTCTGTTCACATTAGTCACGCCACCGCTGCATCATTATCTCTTCCGCTGTCCACCACCCATCCATCAATTTCCACCACGTGCTACCCACCATTCATTGTCATAATAATAGTTGAGATCGTTCACATCTTCACTTGATCCAATCTGCATCTTATCTAGTTTGTTTTGGAAAGAGGGAGAAAAAAAAGAGAGAAAAAAAAGGAAAAAAAAGTTCGAGAAAAAAAAGGAGAGAAAGAAAAAAAAGTGTGAGGAAAAAAAAGAGAGAAGAAAAAAAAACAAAAAAATCGGCACAAACTTTTTCAGAGGAAAGTTGGAGACAAAGTTGTTGATATATCCTGCTGGGCTGTTGTTTCACCTCATTATCTTCACTGCTGTTGTGATCTTCACTTATATCTTGCTGTCAAGAGCTACTTAGTATCCTTCATTGATGCTAGTTGTGCTACGCCGTGACCTCATTAGTGTTCTAGGCTCGCGTCTCTAGTTCGGTCTAGCCTAGGACCAGCACAGTACCGTCGTTGAGCGTTTATTCAACATTGCATCTTTGAATTGATTATTGCTAATCTTTTGCTACCATATATAGCCAACCCAGCTCCACATATTTCTACACCGTGTATACGTACGCTCCCCTGGCAATCGCTTTACTCAATATTCGGAGTTACTTGACACCGCTGGTTGCCGATCACCGCCTGCTGCATGGTAAGAACTTGTAAGACATTGATATTTGCTTTACTGTGAGCGTTTTACCACCACATCCTAGTAGTTATAGGAACATTATTTTTGGGTTTTGTTTCTTGTT
>NW_025290172.1:0-1072 GCF_018294505.1 Triticum aestivum | reverse complement strand
CTCATTGGCATGCACGGCTTGGTCATCCTGCAACTCCCATAGTTCGTAGTATTCTACATCGCCATAATCTTCCCATTGTGTCCAATAAAAATGCTGCCACAGTCTGTGATGCCTGTCAGCAAGGCAAGAGTCATCAGCTTTCGTTTTCAGATTCGAGTCGTGTCGTTAAAACTCCACTTGAGCTTATTTTTTCTGATGTATGGGGGCATGCCCAAACTTCTGTGAGTGGTCATAATTATTATGTCAGTTTTATTGATGCTTATAGTCGATTCACATGGCTTTACCTTATCAAGCGTAAATCTGATGTGTTTGATGTGTTTCTCCAATTTCAAGCTCACGTTGAGCGTCTTCTCAAGCATAAGATTATCCATGTCCAGACCGATTGGGGGGGGTGAGTATCACAACCTCAATTCCTTTTTTAATAAGCTTGGAATTTCACATCGCGTGTCTTGTCCTCATACACATCAGCAGAATGGCACGGCTGAACGTAAGCATCGTCACATTGTTGAAACTGGTCTCACTTTACTTGCCCATGCATCGGTACCCTTTAGGTTTTGGAGTGATGCATTTTCCACTGCCTGTTTTCTCATAAATAGGCTTCCCACACGACTCCTTCGAATGAAAACACCGCTTGAACTGCTGCTTAATGAGTCTCCAGATTATACCTTTCTCAAAGTTTTTGGTTGTGCTTGCTGGCCTCATCTTCGTCCATATAATAAGCGCAAGCTTGAGTTTCGATCCAAACTTTGTGTTTTTCTTGGGTATAGCTCTCTTCATAAAGGGTACAAGTGTCTCCACATTCCGTCTAATCGTGTCTACATCTCGCGTGATGTTGTGTTTGATGAGAATGTATTCCCGTTCTCGTCTTTCTCCATAACTCCTGCACCTCCGGTTCCATCTTCATCTACCACTTCTCCCCTGCCTGCTCAATTTGTTGATGTTGCATACTCTCCTGCGTTGTTGCCTAATCATGCTGCAGGTACAGGTCGTGGAGCTCGTCTTGAGTTACTGGATGAACAGGAGGAGCCGTCGGGTGCACCTGGCTTGGTGCCTGGTGCCATGCATGCGCCAT
>NW_025290171.1:0-1072 GCF_018294505.1 Triticum aestivum | reverse complement strand
AGAGTTTTTGTGTGTTCAAAATGCACCATTCAAAGCCACATCATCAATTTTCAACCCTTTCTGACTTCATTTGTTATTTTTCATGCATTTACTGATTCTTTTGAGCTATAAGACCCTAAAATTCAAAAGCATTTCAAATGAACTCTGAAAAGGTTGAAAGTTGGCATGGTATCATCATTTCACCCACATAGCATGTGCTAACAAGTTGAGAGGGTTAGGGCAAAAACTAGATGCACTTCGTGTACAAAATGGATAATCTCTTTCGAAGTATCAGGGTTTCATACGAAACTCATCTGTTACAAAGGGATTTCATTTTTTAACTTATTTGAACTCCAGACTTTTTATATGTTCACAATGCACCATTCAAAGCCACATCATCAATTTTCAACCCTTTCTGACTTCATTTGTTATTTTTCTTGCATTTACTGATTCTTTGGAGCTATAAGACCCTAAAATTCAAAAGCATTTCAAATGAACTGTGAAGAGGTTGAAAGTTGGCATGCTATCATCATTTCACCCACATAGCATGTGCTAACAAGTTGAGAGGGTTACGGAAAAACTAGATGCACTTCGTGTACAAAATGGACAATCTCTTTCGAAGTATTAGGGTTTCATACGAAAACTCATCTGTTACAAAGGGATTTCATTTTTTAACTTATTTGAACTCCAGACTTTTTGTGTGTTCAAAATGCACCATTCAAAGCCACATCATCAATTTTCAACCCTTTCTGACTTCATTTGTTATTTTTCAAGCATTTACTGATTTTTTTGAGCTATAAGACCCTGAAATTCAAAAGCATTTCAAATGAACTCCGAAAAGGTTGAAAGTTGGCATGGTATCATCATTTCACCCACATAGCATGTGCTACCAAGTTGAGAGCGTTACGGCAAAAACTAGATGCACTTCGTGTACAAAATGGACAATCTCTTTCGAAGTATCAGGGTTTCATACGGAAACTCATCTGTTACAAAGGGATTTCATTGTTTAAAACTTATTTGAACTCCAGACTTTTTCTGTGTTCAAAATGCACCATGCGAAGCCACATCATCAATTTTCAACCCTTTCTGACTT
>NW_025290170.1:0-1072 GCF_018294505.1 Triticum aestivum | reverse complement strand
GGGGAAGGAGAGGTTGATGAAGATCCAGCAGCACGACGGCGTGGTGGTGGATGCAGGGCGTCACAGCAGCAGGGCTTCGCCGAGACTACGAGGGAGAGACGTAACGGGGGGAAGTGGAGGCGCCAGGGGCTGGTGTATGAAGTCCCTCCTCTCCCCCACTATATATAGGGGTGCCAGGGGGGCGCCGGCCCTAGTAGATGAGATCTACTAGGGGGGGCGGCGGCCTAGGGGAGGTTTCCCTCCCCCCCAAGGCACCTAGGGGTGCCTTCCACCACTAGGACTCCTCCTAGGGGGAAACCCTAGGCGCATGGGCCTATAGGGGCTGGTGCCCTTGGCCCATGATGGCCAAGGCGCACCCCCTACAGCCCATGTGGCCCCCCGGGACAGGTGGCCCCACCCGGTGGACCCCCGGGACCCTTTCGGTGGTCCCGGTACAATACCGATAACCCCGAAACTTGTCCCGATGCCCGAAATAGCACTTCCTATATATAATTCTTTACCTCCGGACCATTCCGGAACTCCTCGTGACGTCCGGGATCTCATCCGGGACTCCGAACAACATTCGGGTTTCTGCATATACATATCTTTATAACCCTAGCGTCACCGAACCTTAAGTGTGTAGACCCTACGGGTTCGGGAGACATGCAGACATGACCGAGACGCTCTCAGTCAATAACCATCAGCGGGATCTGGATACCCATGATGGCTCCCACATGCTCCTCGATGTTGTCATCGGATGAACCACTATGTCGAGGATTTGATCAAACCCTGTATGCAATTCCCTTTGTCAATCGGTACGTTACTTGCCCGAGACTCGATCGTCGGTATCCCAATACCTTGTTCAGTCTCGTTACCGGCAAGTCACTTTACTCGTACCGTAATGCATGATCCCGTGTCCAACACCTTGGTCACATTGAGCTCAATATGATGATGCATTACCGAGTGGGCCCAGAGATACCTCTCCGTCATACGGAGTGACAAATCCCAGTCTCGATCCGTGTCAACCCAACAGCTACTTTCGGAGATACCTGTAATGCACCTTTGTAGTCACCCAGTTACGTTGTGACGTTTG
>NW_025290169.1:0-1072 GCF_018294505.1 Triticum aestivum | reverse complement strand
GATTTATATATGGGAAGTCCTATTTTGGCCACCGGAAAATGTTCGGGATTTTTCGGTATTGTACCGGGAAGGTTCTAGAAGGTTCTGGAGTGGGGCCCACCTGCATGGGGGGACCCACATGAACGTGGGTAGTGGGGGCAAGGCCCCACACCCCTGGTCAAGGCGCACCAAGATCCCCCCTTAGAAGGAATAAGATCATATCCCGAAGGGATAAGATCAAGATCCCTAAAAAGGGGGGATAACAATCGGTGGGGAAGGAAATAATGAGATTTCTTTCCTCCCACCTTGGCCAACGCCCCAATGGACTTGGAGGGCAAGAAACCAGCCCCTCCACCCCTATATATAGTGGGGAGGCGCATGGGAGCTATACACGAAGTTCTGGCACAGCCCTACCTCTCTTCCTACTCCTCCTCTCCCATGGTGCTTGGCGAAGCCCTGCTAGATTGCCACGCTCCTCCACCACCACCACGCCATTGTGCTGCTGTTGGATGGAGTCTTCCTCAACCTCTCCCTCTCTCCTTGCTGGATCAAGGCGTGGGAGACGTCACCGGGCTGTACGTGTGTTGAACGCAGAGGTGCCGTCCGTTCGGCACTAGGATCATCGGTGATTTGAATCACGACGAGTACGACTCCATCAACCCCGTTCACTTGAACGCTTCCGCTTAGCGATCTACAAGGGTATGTAGATGCACTCTCTTTCTACTCGTTGCTGGTCTCTCCATAGATAGATCTTGATGACACGTAGGAAAATTTTGAATTTCTGCTACGTTCCCCAACAGTGGCATCATGAGCTAGGTCTATTGCGTAGATTCTTTGCACGAGTAGAACACAAAGTAGTTGTGGGCGTTGATGTTGTTCAATATGCTTACCGTTACTAGTCCAATCTTGTTTCGACGGTATTGTGGGATGAAGCGGCCCGGACCGACCTTACACGTACTCTTACGTGAGACAGGTTCCACCGATTGACATGCACTTGGTGCATAAGGTGGCTAGCGGGTGCCAGTCTCTCCCACTTTAGTCGGAACGGATTCGATGAAAAGGGTCCTTATGAAGGGTAAATAGCAATTGGCAT
>NW_025290168.1:0-1072 GCF_018294505.1 Triticum aestivum | reverse complement strand
TTTTTGAATTAAATCATAACTATTTGAATTTGGGCATTTAAAATAATATAAAATATTTAAATGCTCAAATATCTCCAAACTAAAATGTTTCATGTTGGAAATAATCCAACTATGGACCAGGAGTAGTTTGGTGAATTTTGGAGTTGCCTAGGTATTTTAATTAATTCAACAAATTTGCAGAAGTATTAAATAAAACAGAAAACAGAAAAGAAAGGAGGAAAAACCTACCTGGGCTCCTCCACTGTGCGGCCCAGCCAGCCGGCCGGCCCAGCCAGCGACCGACCCAGCCCAGCACTGTAGCTCCCCGTCGTCTTCCTCCCCACGCCCCGAAGCTGCTGCGTGCTCGCGCGCGCGCGGCCGCGCGGCCACCTCCTGCTTGCCGACGCCCTCCTGGCCGCGTGGACGACGCCGCAGCCCGTCCCGATTCCCCCTGCCCTCGCTCACTCTCCCCCGTTTCTCCCTCGCTCTCTCTCGCTCTCGGCCGAAGCACACCGTCGCCGCCGTTCGCCTTAGCCACTATCTCCGGCCACCCCTCGCTCCCCCGAGTAGCTCAGAAGCTCCGCCACAACTCCCTCTTCCTCCCCACCGCTCCACGAGTCCCCGGAAGCCCTGCATCGCCGCCACGTCGCCATTCCCCTCTTCGGGCTCCGACCACCGTCGCCGACGAATTCGCCGTCTCCAGCGCGTCCCCGAGCCCGCTTCGACGCCCACTGCAACCGCGGTGAGCCACGCCACCGTTTCCCCCTCTTCTCCCCCTCGATCCCTCACCGTAGCTTCATCTCCACCACGGCCGAACCTCCGCCGTCGCCGAGCTCGCCGTCGACGCAGCTCCGGTGACCATTTGGTCACCCCGGCGAGTCCAACGCGTTCACAGAACCCAGTAGAGCATCCCTAGCGCCTCATTTTGCTCGACTTCGAGCTCCAGCACCACTCCCGTGCACGACCGAACCCCGGCGGCCGCAGCCGAGCTCACCGCCGTCGACTCCGGCCACCCCGACCCCAACGGACTCCGCCAAGAGCCGCGGGTCGTCCTCAGCTTCACTCCGGTGATCTCCGCGGTCCATTTGGTGGC
>NW_025290167.1:0-1072 GCF_018294505.1 Triticum aestivum | reverse complement strand
AGTAAGACTCAATGCCCGACCACTGCAGAAGATAGAGAGAATATGAAAGATGTTCCCTATGCATCAGCCATAGGCTCTATCATGTATGCAATGCTGTGTACCAGACCTGATGTGTGCCTTGCTATAAGTTTAGCAGGGAGGTACCAAAGTAATCCAGGAATGGATCACTGGACAGCGGTCAAGAACATCCTGAAATACCTGAAAAGGACTAAGGATATGTTTCTCGTATATGGAAGTGACAAAGAGCTCATCGTAAAAGGTTACGTTGATGCAAGCTTTGACACTGATCCGGACGATTCTAAATCGCAAACCGGATACGTGTTTACATTAAACGGTGGAGCTGTCAGTTGGTGCAGTTCTAAACAAAGCGTCGTAGCGGGATCTACATGTGAAGCGGAATACATAGCTGCTTCGGAAGCAGCAAATGAAGGAGTCTGGATGAAGGAGTTCATATCCGATCTAGGTGTCATACCTAGTGTATCGGATCCAATGAAAATCTTTTGTGACAATACTGGTGCAATTGCCTTGGCAAAGGAATCCAGATTTCACAAAAGGACCAAACACATCAAGAGACGCTTCAACTCCATTCGGGATCTAGTCCAGGTGGGAGACATAGAGATTTGCAAGATACATACGGATCTGAATATTGCAGACCCGTTGACTAAGCCTCTTCCACGAGCAAAACATGATCAGCACCAAAGCTCCATGGGTGTTAGATTCATTACAGTGTAATCTAGATTATTGACTCTAGTGCAAGTGGGAGACTGAAGGAAATATGCCCTAGAGGCAATAATAAAGTTATTATTTATTTCCTTATAATCATGATAAATGTTTATTATTCATGCTAGAATTGTATTTTCCGGAAACATAATACATGTGTGAATACATAGACAAACAGAGTGTCACTAGTATGCCTCTACTTGACTAGCTCGTTAATCAAAGATGGTTATGTTTCCTAACCATGAACAATGAGTTGTTATTTGATTAATGAGGTCACATCATTAGTAGAATGATCTGATTGACATGACCCATTCCATTAGCTTAGCACCTGATCGTTTAGTATGTTGCTATT
>NW_025290166.1:0-1072 GCF_018294505.1 Triticum aestivum | reverse complement strand
TGCGTTCCGTAGGCACCATTCAAAGCGATGTCATCAATTTTCAACACTTTCTGACATCATTTGCTATTTTTTTAGTCATTTGCCGATTTGTTTAGAGAGCTAGATGACCTTGAAATTGAAAATCGCTACAAAATGAACTCTGAAAATGTCAAAACTTGGCATGGTATCATCAATTCACCCACATAGCATGTGCAAAAGAGTAGAGAGGGTTACGGCAAAAACTGGACGCATTTCGTGTACAAACTGGACAATCTCTTTCGGAGTATTAGGGTTTCGGACGAGAACTCATCTGTTACACTGGCACATCATTTTTTAAACTTATTACAAATCCAGACTTTTTTGCGTTCGGTACACACCATTCAAAGCGAAGTCATCAATTTTCAAAACTTTATGACATCATTTGCTATATTTTAGTCATTTACCGATTTGTTTAGAGAGCTAAATGACCGTGAAATTGAAAATCACTACAAAATGTACTCTGAAAATGTCGAAACTTGTCATGGTATCATCATTTCACCCACATAGCATGTGCAAAAGAGTAGAGAGGGTTACGGCAAAAACTGGATGCACTTCGTGTACAAACTGGACAATCTCTTTCGGAGTATCAAGGTTTCGGACGAGAACTCATCTGTTACACTGGCACTTCATTTTTTAAACTTATTACAACTCCAAACTTTTTTGCGTTCTGTACACACCGTTCAAAGCGAAGTCATCAATTTTCAAAACTTTCTGACATCATTTGCTATTTTTCAGTCATTTAGCGATTTGTTTAGAGAGCTAAGTGACCGTGAAATTGAAAATCACTACAAAATGAATGCTGAAAATGTCGAAACTTGGCATGGTATCATCATTTCACCCACATAGCATGTGCAAAAGAGTAGAGAGGGTTACGGCAAAAACTGGCTGCACTTCGTGTACAAACTGGACAATCTCTTTCGAAGTATTAGGGTTTCCGAGGAGAACTCATGTGTTACATGGGCACTTCATTTTTTTAAACTTATTACAACTCCAGACTTTTTTGCGTTCTGTACACACCGTTCAAAGCGAAGTCATCAATTTTCAAAACTTTCTG
>NW_025290165.1:0-1072 GCF_018294505.1 Triticum aestivum | reverse complement strand
AAAAGAATCACCCAATTCGGAGTCCGTATGAAAAACTTGTGTGCGTTTTGAGTCAGGTATGTCTGTGCAGTCCGAATCTGAATCCAGAACGTGAGAGACTTGGACTCTATCTTCTCTTGGGCCAAAAGTGACGTGAGAGAACTTTTTGGACAGCAAATAAACATCTCTTTCTTCCTTATCTTCATATGTGGATTGTACAAATGTCCCATACACCTGCAATTAGACAAAACACAAAAGTGTGTGAAGTATTTTTGTTCTGGATAACATAAATAGATTATTGAATAGTTTGCACTAGAAATCACCTGAAAATATGCATATATGCAATATTTTTGGTCATATCCAAGGTAGTCATGTCCTCATCATCCTCCGCTTCTTGAAAATAAAGCCGTCCTCGGCGTTGCTTAATCTGAAATGTGGCTAACAAAGGATACAAGGTGTACATGTTGTATATGTATATGTCATCCATTTTTACTTCCCTTGATTTTTGCATATATGACACATGAATAGATGAGTAACTTGCACAGTTCATAAAATCTAAAGCCAAAAAATTAGCACAAGAAGTAGAAGGCATGAAAATATTGCAACTCAGTTTGCACATATAAGTGAAGCTCTTATTCATTTCAAAAGATTGACAATGTTCATCATTAAACCATCCCAACATTGGTGAATAAACCTTACTTGCATCAAATTTACATGCTACAACATGCTTAAATAAGCAAACATGCAATAAGTCATTCAACACGGAATCATCACCAAGATTAGAGGTCATATCAAAATGATTAAACATTGGTTCTTTTGCATCAATAGTTAATTCAATGGGTGCACTCAAAATTGTTGGTATTTCAGTTGTTTGATCACATGGCAAAGTCAAATTATCAACGTAGTCCTCTAAAATAGGTGGTGTGATCAAAGTAGTGGGTAGCTCATCAGATGGTGCATTCAAATTGACAAGGCATTCTTCATTCTCATGTAGAGATGGAAGATCAGTACCTTTGTCATTACCTCTTATGATCAACTCAGATGATGTAGCCACTCTCGGGGGCGATGTGTCACATGGTGGAGGTGATGTAGT
>NW_025290164.1:0-1072 GCF_018294505.1 Triticum aestivum | reverse complement strand
ACACGAAGTGCATCCAGTTTTTGCCGTAACCCTCTCAACTTTCTTGCACATGCTATGTGGATGAAATGATGATACCATGCCAACTTTCAACCTTTTCAGAGTTCATTTGAAATGCTTTTCAATTTTATGGTCTTATATCTCAAAATAATTAGTAAATGCATGAAAAATAACAAATGAAGTCAGAAAGGATTGAAAATGATGATGTGGCTTTGAATGTTGAATTTTGAACACACAAAAAGTCAGGAGTGCAAATAAGTTTTAAAAAATGAAATCCCTTTGTAACAGACGAGTTTCTGTATGAAATCCTGATACTTTGAAAGAGATCGTCCGTTTTGTACACGAAGTGCATCCAGTTTTTGCTGTAACCCTCTCAACTTTCTTGCACATGCTATGTGGATGAAATGATGATACCATGCCAACTTTCAACCTTTTAAGAGTTCATTTCAAATGCTTTCCAATTTTATGGTATTATAGCTCAAAATAATTAGTAAATGCATGAAAAATAACAAATGAAGTCAGAAAGGATTGAAAAATGATGATGTGGCTTTGAATGGTGCATTTTGAACACACAAGAAGTCAGGAGTTCAAATAAGTTTAAAAAATGTAATCCCTTTGTAACAGACGAGTTTCCGTATGAAATCCTGATACTTTGAAAGAGATTGTCCGTTTTGTACACGAAGTGCATCCAGTTTTTGCCGTAACCCTCTCAACTATCTTGCACTTGCTATGTGGATGAAATGATGATACCATGCCAACTTTCAACCTTTTCAGAGTTCATTTGAAATGCTTTTCAATTTTATTGTCTTATAGCTCAAAATAATTAGTAAATGCATGGAAAATAACAAATGAAGTCAGAAAGGATTGAAAATGATGATGTGGCTTTGAATTTTGAATTTTGAACACACAAAAAGTCAGGAGTTCAAATAAGTTTTAAAAAATGAAATCCCTTTGTAACAGACGAGTTTCCGTATGAAATCCTGATACTTTGAAAGAGATCGTCCGTTTTGTACATGAAGTTCATCCAGTTTTTGCCGTAACCCTCTCAACTTTCTTGCACATGCTATGTGGATGA
>NW_025290163.1:0-1072 GCF_018294505.1 Triticum aestivum | reverse complement strand
TAGCTAGCCCCACCACTTTGCCCGAGAATCTCTCGCCGCCGGCCATGGCGTGGCCGTGGCCACAGCCACCCCAGCTCGTATCCGAGCCCACTGACGTGCTCACCGTGATCTCAGGAGTCCGTAGCACGCCCCAGCTCCTCCTGCCGTGCTCCCTAACCCCGACCCCGAGATTGCCCGAACTCCGGCAGCCGCAAAGGAGCTCGCCGCCGGCAGCTCCGGCCACCCCAGCCTCCGCCACCGCCACCGTTGGATGCGCCACTCCACCCTCTCCCCGTAGCTGCTCCCTGCGCGCCAAAAGAGCCCCTGTAGTTGGTTTCCGACGCGCACCACCGCGTCTGGCCTCGCCGGCGTCAAGCCGCCGGTGGGTCTGACCCACGTTGACCACGGCGGGACCCCCCCCCCTCTGGGTCGATGACAGGTGGGGCCAGCCCCCCCTGCTAATTAGTTTAGTTATTTTATTTTAACTACCCCCTCTGCTGACACTGACAGGTGGGCCCCCGCCATCAGGTGATTAGCTTAAGCTAATCACCACCTAATCTAACCCCAGAGCCACTGACATGTGGGCCCTAGTGCCCTAATCCTTAATTAAACTAAAATAAACCCCCCCTGTTAACCTGTGACGCTGACATATGGGTCCCACAGGTCAGGTTTGACCTGGAGGCGCCCTGTTGACCTGCTGACGTCAAGGTGATGTCATGCTGACGCATTAAATGATTTTCTGGATTTAAAATAAATCAGAAAATTCCAGAAAATTGTATAAACTTCTAAAATTCATAGAAAATTAACCGTAACTCCAAATTAAATAAATTATATATGAAAAATTATCAGAAAAATTCAAGGAATCCATCTGTACCATTTTCATGCATGTTAGAACAACTTATCACTACTGTTTAGGGCAAATGAAGTGAATGGCATTTGAATAATCACATATGGAGTTTGAATTTGAATTTTATATTCAAACCAACTTCATTTAATCTGTTGCTAGTTGCATTAGCTCAAAACACATTCATATTGCCATGTCATAGCATGCATCATATTGTGCATTGCATTGATTGTGTTTCCTTCTGTGTTG
>NW_025290162.1:0-1072 GCF_018294505.1 Triticum aestivum | reverse complement strand
GGAACCCTGTTCACATCGTTTGGGGCTGTGAGCGAAACTCCGGCCGGATCTCCTCATGGATGGAACCCGAATAGGCGATAAACCTGGACTAGAGACTTGAGTGTTTAGGTAGGTCGTGGTCTACACCCACGTCGGCTTTCGCTTGAAGTCTGCCGAGCACATGTCGTGTGCAGACGCTAAGTGGTGGAAACATGTATGAAGAAGTACACCCCTGCAGGGTTATCATCATCTATTCGAATAGCCGTGTCCACGGAAAAGGACTTCTGGGTTGCTTATATCAGTTCATAGACAAGTGAAAGTGGATACTCTAAAATACGCAAGATAAGCGTGAGTGCTATGGATGGCGTTCTCGTAGGGAGACGGGAGCGGATCCATAGTGGTGTATTGATATGGTGAATATGTGGACTCGTGTGCGCCACCTCAAAAGAGTTACTTGCAGTCGTAGTTCAGGATAGCCACCGAGTCAAAGCTGGCTTGCTGCAGTTAAACCCCACCATCCCGTTGTTGATAATGAGGCATATGTAGTTAGTTCTGATGTAAGTCTTGCTGGGTACATTTGTACTCACATTTGCCTATTTTATGTTTTTGCAGAGAGACTTCGGTCTCGCTAGTAGTTTCACGTGGACTTCGACGTTTAGCTTGATACCTCAGCTACGATCTTGTGCCCTCGGCAGGATCTGATAGATAGTCAGGCTTCTCAGTCTTTTTCATTTATAGATGTCTGTACTCAGACATGATAGCTTCCGCTTGTGCTTTGATTTGTATGCTCTGAGTGTTGGGTCGTGAGACCCCTGTTTGTAATATCTCGCTCCTCGGAGCCTATTGAATAAATTACTTGAGTCGTAGAGTCATGTTGTGATGCCATGTTGTATTTGCACATATCGAGCATATTGTGTGTATGTTATTGAAATGCTTGGTATGTGTGGGATCTGACCATCTAGTTGTTTATCTTTAGTAGCCTCTCTTACGGGGAAATGTCTCCTAGTGTTTCCACCGAGCCATGGTAGCTTGCTACTGCTCCGGAACACTTAGGCTGGCCGGCATGTGTCCTTCTTCGTTCCTGTGTCTGTCC
>NW_025290161.1:0-1072 GCF_018294505.1 Triticum aestivum | reverse complement strand
AGGACTGAGGGAGGGAGAGGGAGAGGAGAGGGCGGGGCGATGTTGGCGGGGCGGCGGTGATGCGGGCGGGGCGGCGAGGACTGAGGGAGGGAGAGGGAGAGGAGAGGACGGGACGGGGCGGCAAGGACGAGGGAGGGGGCGCGAGTGCGGGCTGGGGAGCGGCTAGGTCATCTCCATGCGGGCCGGCTCCTTTTATACCCCGTGTGAGTGAAATGTCAAAAATGCCCCCGGCGGGGCAGGAAAATTACGTGCGGTGGCACGGTCCAGGTGAAACTATTCATTTCTATAGTGCCCATCCCAGATCCGACGGACGAGACTCTCCAGCGGCTTGATCCAATGACCCAGATCGCATCAAGCAACCAGATCCAACGGCCAGGAATCCAGATCGCTATGAGAGCTTATAGGAACATCCTTCTCTTATTATTGGATATGGCTTCTTTCAGGGTTTCACGTACATGTCTAGCATACTATACGCCAGTATAACTCTAGCCCAGCTGATCTGATGCATGGAAAGCTATGTTCTGTTTTTATTAATGTGGAGATTTACAATCTGAGCTGTTATAACTCGGTCTCACAAGATGAACAGTTCTTAATTTTTGATTAACGAAGGAATTTCTAGGGAATCTGAGCCATTCATAGCTTGGTCCCACAACATGAATGGTTCTTATTTTATTTTTTATATAGGAATTTGTAGCGTGTCTCTAATGAGTATATATATATATAGATTTCATTTATCTTCACAAATTTAGTGAGTGTCTAAATCAGTGTGTTCATTTTCAAACAAAGAATTAGCTACCACAACTTCTATACTAGCTACCACAACATTACATTCTCATAGATCAATAGTCTACTATGCTACCAAATGTTCACATATCTACCCCTACCACATACTCACAAAATCTATGCTAGAATGAGTAGTGAGGAGGGAGTGATCAAACTTAAAACCATAGGTGAAGCCGGGTGGAGCAGTAGAACAGGACGGAGAAGAGGAGCAAGACAAATTGCTGCCACCATCTACTGCTAGCCGGAGAAGATGCAATACTTACCTGCTCATCGTTGACGAGTTCATGTG
>NW_025290160.1:0-1072 GCF_018294505.1 Triticum aestivum | reverse complement strand
GGAAACCTACTCCGGCAAGGAAACACGAATCGGAAACTAGATGGATCTCGAAAACAACCCTAATAATCAAGGAACTCGGATTGGTGGTGGATATATGGTGGTGGTATATGGCAGCGGTGGTGGTAGTATATGGATATGGATCGGTGGTGGTATATGGACACGGATTGGTGGTGGTATATGGATACGGATTCGGAGCGGTGGTGGTAGATGGCAGGGGCGATGATGATGGTGCGGCGGCGGCGTGACAACTTATGACCAGAACTCGAAACTCTAAAAGACTAGACTCTAAGACCAGCAACTAGACACGACGATGCAACCGCAAATTCAACAAAGCAAAACCCTAAAAAGAGTATGCAAAGGCTCAGATTGGTTCGGATATGATGAACTAACCCTAATTTTTTTTTGTGGCTTTTTCGTGGACTGTAGGTATGAAGAACAGACTCGATCTAAACTACGAAAAACTGTAAAAATCTCACCGAGCAACCTGGAAATCTGATACCACTTGATAGAGGCAAAGGTGTCCCGTCTTTCGATGAGATGATGTATATCGCTTTGTTGGAAGTCGACTTTGACGATCCGACTACGAACGTGCGAGGACGTCGCGCCTTAGCAATCGCTAAACCAACTCCGAGAGGTTATTGACCACGCCGGAGCACGATCAACCTGACCACGAGGGTCTGTTTCCTGCGAGCAAACGAAGAACAAGCAAGAAACTGAGATTGCAATCTGGT
The DNA here is from genome assembly GCF_018294505.1 of Triticum aestivum. Taxonomy (NCBI): domain Eukaryota; kingdom Viridiplantae; phylum Streptophyta; class Magnoliopsida; order Poales; family Poaceae; genus Triticum; species Triticum aestivum. The sequence continues at coordinate 341 of NW_025290160.1, read as the reverse complement.
TATTGCGAATATAAGATGAAAGCTTTATTGATCAAGGTGGGGTTCTGTGACGCCTTTGTCTGGTCGTTGAACACAAACGAAGTACGCGAAGTTGCAGCTATGGCGAACTTTTAATCTAAACAAAACCCAAAGTCTAAACGATGCCCTAAGGGCTGTATATATGGAGGAAGAGGGGGGAATTTCGTGGCCCTTGGTGGAGGGGTCCGAAATCAACCCTATCTCTGGTTTCCCCACACATACGGACTCTAAAAATAGCCTATACTTATGTATTTCGAAATTACATGGGCCTGGCCCAATAATAAGGTGACGCAGCACCTAAAATAGCCTCGGGACGAAATTTA
>NW_025290159.1:0-1072 GCF_018294505.1 Triticum aestivum | reverse complement strand
GAAGAGCTCTAACCTTAAGGCCCGATTTTCACGGTCCTTATCCTCGAGCATCTCAGCAGTGGTGCGAGTCCGTGAATCCTCCTGGGTGGAGTCAGCATAGATAGCCTGGAGATACCCTTGTGCTCCCGGAAGTGATCCTGGCATATACCGGAAATCAGAGTCCCGAAATAGACCAGATCTGACTCGCATAATGGTCATCATAGAGTAGGCGGCATCCTGCACAGCCATCTCAATAGTAACCCCGAGTCCATAGGAGCAGTGAAGAGGCTCAGTGGATCCAGGATAAGATGGAAATATCCTGACAGTGCAGAGATACTGGCTTTGATTAAAGTCTCGGAATTGCTCTTCGACCGTGTACTCAGGATACCAGCGGTATCCAGCCTCAGTCATTACCCTGACCAACTTAGCAGTATGGCCGGGTACATCTAGGCATCGAGTCAGGCGAACCACTTGATTGAGGTCGCGAGTGGCCATCTGAAAGCACAATTATAATGCAAAGGCATTAGAATTTCTAGCAAAATTTCGGCAGCATAACAGCTGTGAATGCTCAAAAAGGATATTGAGACATTTGACAAGGATTTCGTACACACTCAACATCATCATATCAAGTCTTGAAACCATTCCTACCACAAAATGTGGTAGTAGAACTGAACTAGGCTTGTAACCATCAAACTTATAAGGTACTACTGATTAGTAACACGTGATCCTGATAGAGAGAACAGATCCTAATTCCTTAACCCCCGGTGGAAGAATGGACTGACTCAGATCAGAATGTCACAAGGTATAAGGAGTAAAAAGAGCCTTACGTTCCAACCCACAAACAATTCCCCTACATATAACTAAGAATTTCTAGACTCAACATCGACCAGTTTGGCTTGGAGAACCTACAGGCAGTCCGGCTCTGATGCCAACGCTGTCAGGACCCCGACTCGATGTCACATCGATCTAGCTGGTAACACCTCATATCACTTTGCGGCCTCACGCACGGTATCCCCACGGGTGTCGTCTTACCTTTTCCCGGGACCGTTTGCGCCTTTTGGCTCACGTATATGATAGTGTCGCTAGCATCCAT
>NW_025290158.1:0-1072 GCF_018294505.1 Triticum aestivum | reverse complement strand
GTGGCCCCCCTCACGGACGGCAATGAAACGGTAGTAGACGTTCTGCGGTAACGATGCAGCGTGAATATTATTAAATACTTGGAGCGCGATAAAATCATGAGTTTTTTACACAACGTGGGCACATGTGCTATAGGACTGATGGTAATTTTTCATAATTTTTTGTGATGGAGAAGTATCTGAACACTTCCCTCTACGCGGATTGCTCTTCGCACGTCTATGACTGTGGCCGGCGGCCTCCGGGGTCTAGCATACCGTCAAATCTTGCGTAGGCGGCCTCTCACAAATCTGGAAGTGTTGAGGCGGTTGCAAGCGCCCAGCACGCGTCTCCGGGGTGTGCCCCCCCCACTCACGGACGCCGCCGCCGCCGGCACCTGGAGGGGGGAAACGAACGCGTCGGGTCTACACGGAGTGGATGTAGCTGTGGGTTTGGCCCAGATGTTGCTCCAAAGTGTTCCTCTGGGCCGACCTAACACAACGGGGTGGAGAGGTCCACTGGTCAAAGCCCGTCCGTGCAAAGTCAAAGGGCTAGATCCCGTGGTCAAACGCTACAGGGTTAGCCGGGACGGGGGCCCTGGGGGTAGCAATGCCACCGGAGCGTCGTACCAGGCCCTCATACATGCGGGGTGGTGTTGTGGCATGTCCGAAGAGGCGGCACGCGTCTCCGGGTTGTGGCCCCCCTCACGGACGGCAATGAAACGGTAGTAGACGTTGTGCGGTAACGATGCAGCGTGAATATTATTAAATACTTGGAGCGCGATAAAATCATGAGTTTTTTACACAACGTGGGCACATGTGCTATAGGACTGATGGTAATTTTTCATAATTTTTTGTGATGGAGAAGTATCTGAACACTTCCCTCTACGCGGATTGCTCTTCGCACGTCTACGACTGTGGCCGGCGGCCTCCGGGGGCTAGCATACCGTCAAATCTTGCGTAGGCGGCCTCTCACAAATATGGAAGTGTTGAGGCGGTTGCAAACGCCCAGCACGCGTCTCCGGGGTGTGCCCCCCCCCTCACGGACGCCGCCGCCGCCGGCACCTGGAGGGGGGAAACGGACGCGTCGGGTCTACAC
>NW_025290157.1:0-1072 GCF_018294505.1 Triticum aestivum | reverse complement strand
TCTCCGGTGCGTGGCCCCCCTCACGAACGGCGCCGCCGCCGGCACCCGGAGGGGGGAAACGGACGCGTCGAGTCTACACGGAGTGGATGTAGCTGTGGGCCTGGCCCGGATGTTGCTCCAAAGTGTTCCTATGGGCCGACCTAACACAACCGGGTGGAGAGGTCCACTGGTCAAAGCCCGTCCGTGCAAAGTCAAAGGGCTAGATCCTGTGGTCAAACGCTACAAGGTTAGGCGGGACGGGGGCCCTGGGGGGGTAGCAATGCCACCGGAGCGTCGTACCGGGCCCTCATACATGCGGGGTGGTGTTGTGGCATGTCCGAAGAGGCGGCACGCGTCTCCGGGTTGTGGCCCCCCTCACGGACGGCAATGAAACGGTGGTAGACGTTCTGCGGTAACGATGCAGCGTGAATATTATTAAATACTTGGAGCGCGATAAAATCATGATTTTTTACACAACGTGGGCACATGTGCTATAGGACTGATGGTAATTTTTCATAATTTTTTGTGATGGATAAGTATCTGAACACTTCCCTCTACGCGGATTGCTCTTCGCACGTCTACGACTGTGGCCGGCGGCCTTCGGGGGGTAGCATACCGTAAAATCTTGCGTAGGCGGCCTCTCACAAGTCTGGAAGTGTTGAGGCGGTTGCAAACGCCCAGCACGCGTCTCCGGTGCGTGCCCCCCCTCACGGACGGCACCGCCGCCGGCACCCGGAGGGGGGAAACGGACGCGTCGGCTCTACACGGAGTGGATGTAGCTGTGGGCCTGGCCCGGATGTTGCTCCCCGGTGTCCCTCTGGGCCGACCCGACACAACCGGGTGGAGAGGTCCATTGGTCAAAGCCCGTCCGTGCAAAGTCAAAGGGCTAGATCCCGTGGTCAAACGCTACAGGGTTAGGCGGGACGGGGGCCCTGGGGGGTAGCAATGCCACCGGAGCGTCGTACCGGGCCCTCATACATGCGGGGTGGTGGTGTGGCATGTCCGAAGAGGCGGCACGCGTCTCCGGTGCGTGCCCCCCCTCACGAACGGCGCCGCCGCCGGCACCCGGAGGGGGGCAACGGACGCGTCGAGT
>NW_025290156.1:0-1072 GCF_018294505.1 Triticum aestivum | reverse complement strand
AACATAAATCGATTGAAAATTTACCCACCATTGCCATTACATAAAATTTATATATAAAAAGTACTTGATGGGCTCACCAGAAAGAAGAGAAAATGCTAGAAAACTCCACAATAATTAGATAGATCCGTCCGCTTAATTCATAGAGAAAGAAACATAACCGTTGAATGAAGACAATTTTTTTACAACATAAATCGATTGAAAATTTACCCACCATTGCCATTACATAAAAATACCTTTTCAATATAAGGAAACGAATACACGTGCGCATCTCTCCCAACAACTCACGAGCGCTTCCTTCCCTAAAAAAAAACTCACGAGCCGTTCTTCAAAAATTCCTCACGAGCCCTATTGATCCTCTCTCTCCTTCGTGCCGCCGCCGCCGTCTACATCCTCCATCAACATTAGACTGTCGGATGCCTTCTCTACAAAACTTCTCCTCCTCTCCGGCGTCTCAGGCAAGTAGCAGCACACAAATTCCCTTAATTTGTCCCGCTACATCAGCGAGGTAGTTGTCCTCCCACAGGTTTATCTTAGATTATGATCAGTTTGGCCTTCCTTGCGATCCAGCGATTTCTAGGTAATCTGTACTCCCATTAGCCATGACGGAAGTATCTGACAATTTCTGTGTATGATCTCTATCGACCATTGCATCAGGATAATTAATCTCACGTGTTGCTGTTCTTTTGATTTTTTTGGTAGATCTCCGATCGTGGTGGCGAGCAGCGACCTTTCCACCCCTGAGGTTCTAGCCTATGGTGCCAAACATATCCATGATTTTCCAGGATGTACGTCTCTCTCAGTTATTAATTTCAGGAGATCGTATTCTTGCTGCTTCCAGGCTATCTACACTGGTAGAAAAAGAGGCTTCCGTCCAGCCCCATTAGTCGCGAAACTGTAGGAACCGCGACTAATGAAGTCTTTAGTCGCGGTTCGGCAGACGAACCGCGACCAAATGCCTGGGCCCAGGGCGCTCGCGGGCTTTAGTCGCGGTTGGCCAGGCCAACCGCGACTAAAGGTGCCCAAAGGCCTTTAGTCGCGGTTGGCCAGGCCAACCGCGACTAAAGCTCCTCCC
>NW_025290155.1:0-1072 GCF_018294505.1 Triticum aestivum | reverse complement strand
AGAGGCGGCACGCGTCTCCGGTGCGTGGCCCCCCTCACGAACGGCGCCGCCGCCGGCACCCGGAGGGGGGAAACGGACGCGGCGAGTCTACACGGAGTGGATGTAGCTGTGGGCCTGGCCCGGATGGTGCTCCAAAGTGTTCCTATGGGCCGACCTAACACAACCGGGTGGAGAGGTCCACTGGTCAAAGCCCGTCCGTGCAAAGTCAAAGGGCTAGATCCCGTGGTCAAACACTACAGGGTTAGGCGGGACGGGGGCCCTGGGGGGGTAGCAATGCCACCGGAGCATCCTACCGGGCCCTCATACATGCGGGGTGGTGTTGTGGCATGTCCGAAGAGGCGGCACGCGTCTCCGGGTTGTGGCCCCCCTCACGGACGGCAATGAAACGGTGGTAGACGTTCTGCGGTAACGATGCAGCGTGAATATTATTAAATACTTGGAGCGCGATAAAATCATGAGTTTTTTACACAACGTGGGCACATGTGCTATAGGACTGATGGTAATTTTTCATAATTTTTTGTGATGGAGAAGTATCTGAACACTTCCCTCTACGCGGATTGCTCTTTGCACGTCTACGACTGTGGCCGGCGGCCTTCGGGGGGTAGCATACCGTAAAATCTTGCGTAGGCGGCCTCTCACAAGTCTGGAAGTGTTGAGGCGGTTGCAAACGCCCAGCAGGCGTCTCCGGTGCGTGCCCCCCCTCACGGACGGCGCCGCCGCCGGCACCCGGAGGGGGGAAACGGACGCGTCGGGTCTACACGGAGTGGATGTAGCTGTGGGCCTGGCCCGGATGTTGCTCCCCGGTGTCCCTCTGGGCCGACCCGACACTACCGGGTGGAGAGGTCCACTGGTCAAAGCCCGTCCGTGCAAAGTCAAAGGGCTAGATCCCGTGGTCAAACGCTACAGGGTTAGGCGGGACGGGGGCCCTGGGGGGGTAGCAATGCCACCGGAGCGTCGTACCGGGCCCTCATACATGCGGGGTGGTGTTGTGGCATGTCCGAAGAGGCGGCACGCGTCTCCGATGTGTGGCCCCCCTCACGAACGGCGCCGCCGCCGGCACCCGGAGGGGGGA
>NW_025290154.1:0-1073 GCF_018294505.1 Triticum aestivum | reverse complement strand
AAGGAGCCCAGCGCTTTCATGTCAGGGGAAAGCTCGCTCCGAGATACATTGGGCCCTTCAAGATCACTGAGCGACGAGGGGAGGTGGCTTACCAGTTGGAACTTCCACCTGAACTTTCTGATGTGCACAACGTGTTCCACGTGTCACAACTCCGGAAGTGTCTCCAAGTTCCAGACAAGCCCGACCTCTACAAGGACGTCAATCATCAAGCCATTGATCTTCAACCTGATTTGACTTATCGTGAGCGGCCCATCTGCATTCTGGATGAGGCTGAACGACGCACTCGAAGCCGCACCATCAAGTACTTCAAGGTCCAATGGAGCAACCACACTGAAGCAGAAGCAACTTGGGAGCGTGAAGACTACCTTAGATCCGAATTTCCGTATCTCTTTTAAGCCTAGTTTAGGAATCTCGGGGACGAGATTCTTGTAAGGGGGGTAGGTCTGTCACACCTTGCATTTTGTAACATTTCATTTTCATTATTAAAGCATGAAAATTTGGACCAACAAAAACTTTTTGCATTTTTTTTTGGCTTTTATTTGGAGTTGGTTTTCTCTCTGTGTTTCTTTCAAGTGCTTCTTGAAGTCAACTACTCTGTCCTCTATATTCCACCTCCTTACCCCAAGCTCCTGACCAATGACCATGCCATGTGAATAGTGCTATATGGAGTTTTCTTACAAAAATAATTTGGCCAGAAAGTATTTTCTAAAATTAGTTTTCCAAAAACCCCTGAATTGAGGTTTGCACTACAAGTACTTGATTAAGGGCAGTAAAAATCTTTCCAAAAATATATTAGACTCCTATTAGATATAGGATGCCCAGGAACCACAAAAATATAATTTTAAAAGTTACTGTTCTATTTTATTTAAAGGCTTTTTCTTAAGGCCAGAAATGGTCTTTAATAGGAAAAAATTACTTTACTGTTTCAAAAATATTTGACAAAATTTAGGGAAACTCATAGGACATATATTGTCCATATATAAGAGTTTCAACACCTGGTCATGTTCAAAATATTGGTCAAATCCCTCTAAAACCCTTTCTGGATATTTCAAGCTTTTGAAATATTTACAAAG
>NW_025290153.1:0-1073 GCF_018294505.1 Triticum aestivum | reverse complement strand
CATGCGGGGTGGTGTGGTGGCATGTCTGAAGAGGCGGCACGCGTGTCCGGGGTGTGCCCCCCCTCACGGACGGCGCCGCCGCCGGCACCTGGAGGGGGAAACGGACGCGTCGGGTCTACACGGAGGGGATCTTGCTGTGGGTCTGGCCCGGATGTTGCTCTAAAGTGTTCCTATGGGCTGACCTAACACAACCGGGTGGAGAGGCCCACTGGTCAAATCCCGTCCGTGCAAAGTCAAAGGGCTAGATCCGGTGGTCAAACGCTACACGGTTAGGCGGGACGGGGGCCCTGGGGGTAGCAATACCACCGGAGCGTCGCATCGGGCCCTCATACATGTGGGGTGGTGTGGTGGCATGTCCGAAGAGGCGGCACGCGTCTCCGAGGTGTGGCCCCCCTCATGGACGGCGATGACACGGTAGTAGACGTTCTGCGGAAACGATGCGGCGTGAATATTATTAAATACTCGGAGCGCGATAAAATCATGAGTTTTTTACATGACGTGGGCACATGTGCTATAGGACCGATGGTAATTTTTCATAGTTTTTCGTGATGGAGAAGTATCTGAACACTTCCCTCTATGCGGATTGCTCTTCGCGCGTCTACGACTGTGGCCGGCGGCCTCCGGGGGCTAGCATACCGTCAAATCTTGTGTAGGCGACCTCTCACAAGTCTGGAAGTGTTGTGGTGGTTGCAAATGCCCGGCACGCGTCTCCGGGGTGTGCCCCCCCCCTCACGGACGGCGCTGCCGCCGGCACCTGGAGGGGGAAACGGACGCGTCGGGTCTACACGGAGTGGATGTAGCTGTGGGTTTGGCCCGGATGTTGCTCCAGGGTGTCCCTATGGGCCGAACTTACACAACCGGGTGGAGAGGTCCACTGGTCAAAGCCCGTCCGTGCAAAGTCAAAGGGCTAGATCGCGTGGTCAAACGCTACAGGGTTAGGCGGGACGGGGCACTGGGGGGTAGCAATGCCGCCGGCCCGTCGTACCGGGCCCTCATACATGTGGGGTGGTGTGGTGGCATGTCTGAAGAGGCGGCACGCGTGTCCGGGGTGTGCCCCCCCTCACGGACGGCGC
>NW_025290152.1:0-1073 GCF_018294505.1 Triticum aestivum | reverse complement strand
GCCTTACCAGGAATGAGTGGTTTTGTCGCAGAATTAGTAGTATTTTTTGGACTAATTACTAGTCCAAAATTTCTGTTAATGCCAAAAACACTAATTACTTTTGTAATGGCAATTGGAATGATATTAACTCCTATTTATTTATTATCTATGTTACGCCAGATGTTCTATGGATACAAGCTATTTAATGTTCCAAACGCAAATTTTGTGGATTCTGGACCACGAGAACTCTTTATTTTAATCTGTATCTTTTTACCAGTAATAGGAATTGGTATTTATCCAGATTTTGTTCTCTCCCTATCCGTTGACAGGGTAGAGGCTCTCTTATCCAATTATTATCCTAAATAGGTTTATTTTTTTACTCGTCTGCTCTATTAATGCAGAAATAAGTAAAAAAGTATAATTAGATCTATCTCGAATTTTTGAGAACCCTTTGAGAAGGCGTTCAAGGGGTTCTCAAATAAAACATAAAAGTAAAAACCTTCATGAAATGAAGGTTTTATTTTATGTAATCATTTAGGTGTTAATGTAAATGAACCATAACTATGTAAGCCTATTCCTAATAGATTTATACCAAAATAACAAATCCAAATTATAAGAAATCCTATCGAAGCTATAAGTGCAGAATTCGTACCCTTCCAATTTGGATTTGTTCTACTATGTAAATAAATTGCGAATATGCTCCAAGTAATAAATGCCCAAGTTTCCTTAGGATCCCAATTCCAATAGGATCCCCAGGCCTCATTAGCCCATACTGCTCCACAAAGAATACCTACGGTTAAAAGGGTAAATCCTAGGCTAATGACACGATAACTCCAAGAATCCAAACGCTCCGTTAATTGATATTTGTAATAATTTGGAAATGAAGGGACAGAGGTTCTTTTTAAAGCACTTCTTTTTGCATAAAAATATTTAATATCACTAAAGAGAAATGTTTTATTTAAAACATTTTTTTTCTTTTTAGAAAAGAAATGGAAATTATTTCGAAATCTAATGATTAGAATAGCGGCAGATAATAAGGATCCGCACAAAAGAGTTGCATAGCTTAATAACATCATACTGACATGCATCATTAA
>NW_025290151.1:0-1073 GCF_018294505.1 Triticum aestivum | reverse complement strand
CATCCCTCGCACTTATCTACTATCTCTTTTGCCATCTCATTCGCCTTGGGCCAGTAAAATCCGGCTCGGTATGCTTTGGCCACGATGGTCCGAGAGGACGCATGATGACCACAGGTCCCCGAGTGAATATCATTGAGGATGAGTCGACCTTCTTCTGGTGTTATGCACTTCTGACCGACTCCAGTCGCGCTTTCTCTGTATAATTGTCCTTTGATTACGGTAAAGGCCTTAGATCGACGGACGATCTGTCGAGCCTCTTCCTCATCCTCCGGAAGCTCTTTCCTCAAGATATATGCGACATACGGAATCGTCCAGTCGGGAATGACCACCAAAACCTCCATGATCAAGTCGACCACCGCTGGGACTTCAACTTCAGTCGGATCTGTGGCGCTCTTGGGCTGCGGAGTTTCTTCGGTGAAAGGATCTTCTTTGACTGACGGAGTGTGTATATGCTCCAAGAACACACCACTCGGAATGGCTTCTCTCTTGGAACCTATTTTTGCTAGATCATCAGCTGCTTGATTTTTCAGTCGGGGTATATGATGGAGCTCCAACCCCTCGAACTTCTTCTCCAGCTTCCTCACTGCACTACAGTATCCAGTCATGGCTGGGCTTCTCACGTCCCATTCTTTCATCACCTGATTGACCACTAAATCCGAGTCGCCATAGACCATTAGGCGACGGACGCCGAGTGAAATGGCCATGCGCAACCCATATAGGAGGGCCTCATATTCTGCCTCATTGTTGGAGGAATCAAAGTGAATCTGGAGCACATATCTGAGCTTATCTCCTCTGGGGGAAACCAGGACAACCCCAGCACCGGAACCATTCAACATCTTAGAGCCATCGAAAAACATGGTCCAATGCTCCGAGTGAACTTCAGTCGGCTGCTGTTGTTCAATCCACTCGGCGAGGAAATCTGCTATCGCCTGGGACTTAATGGCTTTCTTTGCCTCAAACTTGATATCAAGGGGAAGAAGTTCAATCGCCCATTTGGCCACTCGACCAGTTGCATCTCTGTTGTGCAAAATCTCTGATAGTGGAGCGTCGCTGACGACTGTGATGGAATGGTC
>NW_025290150.1:0-1073 GCF_018294505.1 Triticum aestivum | reverse complement strand
GCGAGGGTGCGCCATTAGTATGCCTCCCAGGGGGCATGTATACCCAGGTGCTTTGGCATACTAATGGCGCACCACCTCTGGATGCGCCATTAGTAACCGCAGCATACTAATGGCGCACCACCCGGTGATGCGCCATTAGTATGCACTGTCATACTAATGGCGCACTGTCGTGTGATGCGCCATTAGTATGAATATTAGGTTTTTTTTATTTTTTTATTTTCTGTTTTTTGCACAGGTTACAAAATGTATAATTTGACAAAATATAGACAGCACACATCAACAATAGATTCATCAAATACAATAGAAGATTAGTCTTTGAATACAATTCATCATATTAGTCTCCGAATACAATTCATCATATTAGTCTCCGAATTAAAAAGACCGAACAAAGATAGAACATTATATTACAAGTCTCGAGACCGCGAGTAGCGAGTTTGTCTTCGCATTACAAGTCGATATTGATCATCTAAACTACCATCACATAGAAGAGAGCTGCGGTCATCACGATGAGCATCATCATGATGAAACTCGTCTTCATCCGGTTCCTCCAACGCTCCCTCCGCTCTCCCGCTAGATAGCGGGCGTATCTAGATTCGGCCTCGGCCCTAGTGGTGTACCCTTTGTAACTGTTACCGCTGAATCGGTGAACCTGTCTCCGACACTCCTCCCAGTCATCGTAGACTCCGGGAACCTTACCCTTGTACACGACATACGTCGGCATCGCTATGCACTAGCCAAACGAAACGTTAGTACCAATTCACAGACAATACATAAGCAATATATAATTATGCAACAGAACGATCGGAAGAGAAAAGCAAGACATTAATAGCATCGATTACATCTAAGTTGAACGACTCTCGAAACCAAAGAGACATACTACAAGTTCATTAAAGTTTAATTACAACATGAGCCAATCGATGTTTCAGAACTAGACAACTCGACTCAAGGGACCGGAGCGTGGATGAAGCCGCCGTCTATCGTGGGAGTCATGAAAGAACGGGCGTTGTCATCCTGCATTTGTAGCATTGTGTCGATGTCACTGTTGGACGGTTGATTTCTGAGGTAGAACTGCC
>NW_025290149.1:0-1073 GCF_018294505.1 Triticum aestivum | reverse complement strand
TTTTGGCTCACGTATATGATAGTGTCGCTAGCATCCATATGATAAAGAGCCCGGGCTGACATGACTAGTCGTAAACCCAAAGTGGCACAGACTTACAGGGACAGGCATCCATGACCCAGCTTCGAACGTGTCGGTCATCAGCAAGTGGGTCCGGGCTGTAGCACTGGGCTAGCAGGACTCCGGTAAACCGGGCTGTAGCGGGCTAACAGGACTCCGGTACTCAAAGCGTGACATTTCCCCGAAGGGACAGACACAGGAACGAAGAAGGACACATGCCGGCCAGCCTAAGTGTTCCAGAGCAGTAGCAAGCTACCATGGCTCAGCGGTAACACTAGGAGACATTTCCCGGTAAAAGAGGCTACTAAAGATAAACAACTAGATAGTCAGATCCCACACATACCAAGCATTTCAATCATACACACAATATGCTCGATATGTGCAAATACAACGAAGCATCACAACATGACTCTACGACACAAGTACTTTATTTAAGGCTCAGTGAGCCATACATAACCTACACACAAAGGTACGGGTCTCACGACCCAACATACAAGTCATACAATCATACAAGCCAACAGCAGAAGTAACTTGTCTGAGTACAGACAACTAGTAAAATAAAAGAGGCTTGGAAAGCCTGGCTATACTATGTGGTCCTTCACAAGCTCAGGGTCACCACCTGGGTCTTTAGCCTACTCGTTGATGTCAACGTCTACATAGAACCCATCAGAAGGGGTTGCAGCGTCTTCTGTAAAAATGTAGATTATAGCAACATGAGTACAAAGGTACTCAGCAAGACTTACATCAGATCCTACATACATGCATAGTATCAAGAAGGGTTGGTGGAGTTATTGCAGCAAGCCAGCTTTGACTCTTGGCTAGACTATCCTACGATACTCCATTTGAAACAGTTTTGCGCACACGAGTCCACTATTCACCACTTCAATACACTACCGAGGATCCACCTCCGTCTTCCTACGGAAGAGCCATCCTCGGCACTCACACTTATCTTGAGGCTTTTATCAGTTTCCATTTACTTGTCTATGAACTGTATAGGCAACCAAGTAGTCCTTTAC
>NW_025290148.1:0-1073 GCF_018294505.1 Triticum aestivum | reverse complement strand
AGGTTCGAAAAATGATGACGTGGCTTTGAATGGTTCATTTTGAACACACAAAAAGTCTGGAGTTCAAGTAAGTTCAAAAAGTTGAAATCCCTTTGTAACAGACGAGTTTCCGTATGAAACCCTGATACTTCGAAAGAGATTGTCCGTTTTGTACACGAAGTGCATCCTGTTTTTGCCATAACCCTCTCAACTTTTTAGCATATTCTATGTGGGTGAAATGATGATACCGTGCTAACTTTCAACCTTTTTAGAGTTCATTTGTAGTGCTTTTCATTTTCAGGGTCATATAGCTAAAAAAATTAGTAAATGCATGAAAAGTAACAAATGAAGTCAGAAAGGGTTGAAAATTGATGATGTGGCTTTGAATGGTGCATTTTGAACACACACAAAGTGTGGAGTTCAAATAAGTTCAAAAAAATGAAATCCCTATGTAAGAGACGGGTTTCCATATAAAACCCTGATACTTCGATAGAGATTGTCCGTTTTGTACACGAAGTGCATCCAGTTTTTCCAAAAACAGTCTCAACTTTTTAGCATATTCTATATGGATGACATGAGGATACCATGCCAACTTTGAACCTTTTCAGAGTTCATTTGTAGTTCCTTTCATTTTCAGGGTTATATAGCTCAAAAAATTAGTAAATGCATGAAAACTAACAAATGAAGTCAGAAAGGGTTGAAAATTGATGATGTGGTTTTCAATGGTGCATTTTGAATACACAAAAATCTGGAGTTCAAATAAGTTCAAAGAAATGAAATCCCTTTGTAACAGACGAGTTTCCATATGAATCTCTGATACTTCGAAAGAGATTGTCTGTTTTGTACACGAAGTGCATCCAGTTTTTGTCGACACACTCTCAACTTTTTATCACATTCTATGTGGGTGAAATGATGATACCATGCCAAATTTCAACCTTTTCAGATTTCATTTGTAGAGCTTTTCATTTTCAGGGTCATATAGCTAAAAAAATCAGTAAATGCATGAAAAATAACAAATGAAGTCAGGCAGGTTTGAAAAATGATGACGTGGCTTTGAATGGTTCATTTTGAACACACAAAAAGTCTGGAGTTCA
>NW_025290147.1:0-1073 GCF_018294505.1 Triticum aestivum | reverse complement strand
GCTGCGTACAATAGACCCAAAGTGGTCGGACCCTTCCCCAGACCCTGCGCAAGCGGGAGCTACATGCACTGGGGCTGCCCTTTTGAAAAAACAGAGGGAAAAAGCTAGATGGGCCGGTCCAGCGGAGAGGTGGGGGTATGCGCCCGATTGCGAGTTGTACTATAGCGGGCGCAGAGGGTGCCAAATAGGATTTAGCCATGGTTGTGCCTGCAGAATATCGAGGCCTCCTCGTCAGCGCTCTATTCGCCCGATCTCGTTGCTGGCGCCTGGGACTGTATCCGGTGCACCCGCACTATGCGCCCGATCTCGTTGCTGGCGCCTGGGACTGTATCCGGTGCACCCGCACTATGCGCCCGATCTCGTTGCTGGCGCCTGGGACTGTATCCGGTGCACCCGCACTCTTTTGCATACGAACTCGGATGAAAAAGTTTTTTATATGAAAAATCATCTACTCGAAAAGTTACATCCGAATTTGACGGGGGGAACCCCGTTAAACATTTTCAAAATCCTCAAAAACCTAACAGAAAAAAAGATACGAGGCTTTTAAGATCTAGAGAGGCAAAAAAATTCAAGAAAATTCAAACTTACTAATGGCGCACCTGCCCATGGTGCGCCATTACTACCTTCCCGCCTTCAAAATTCAAAATAAATCAAAAAAATAAAAAAAAAAGTTACTCATAGCGCACCTGCCCATGGTGCGCCATTAGTATCTTCCCGCCTTCAAAATCCAAAATAAATCAAAAAACTAAAAATAAAGTAATGGCGCACCTGCCCACGGTGCGCCATTACTATGCCGTATATATGGTTGGGCGTGTCCTCTCCTCCTTACCTCTTTATTCTTCTCCTCCACTCCACCTCTCCTCCACTACATCTCCTCCTCTCCTCCACTCCATCTTCCCTTCTCTCCTCCACCATACTACCCTCCTCCTCTCCGGCGACCTCCTCCTTCTCCTCTCCGGCGACCTCCTCCTCCTCTCCGGCGACCTCCTCCTCCCTCCTCTCCTCCTCTCCCCTCCCCTCACGGTTTCTCCTCCCTCCTCTCTGGTGAGCTTCTCCTCCCTCATCTCCGGTGA
>NW_025290146.1:0-1073 GCF_018294505.1 Triticum aestivum | reverse complement strand
TTTTTTAGCCCTCCGGATCGAGTACGACAAAGCGTGGCAAATCCAAGGCGATGAAAACAGGAGAAACATATGCCATTGAGTTTGTCAGTGAAACCGGCAAGCCCCTACAGCACACCTCAAAGTTTATCAACCAATGCGGAGTCGTTGTTAGAGACAACGTCCCGATCACCGTCCAGGAATGGAAGGAGCCAAAGAAGGCACGTCTTGGTTTCAGTTTTGTCGACAAGAGAACGAAAAAGGATTGCTGGAGAAAGCTTATGGAACATTTCATTCTACCTCCGGAATACAACAAAGTCGATGAATTCGGTAACGAGGTTCCGGGTGGACGTCAGAGGAGGAGGCTAGTTAAAGAGTTCGCTCTTCAGAAGATGGGCGAAGCATTCCAGAACTTCAAGAAAAATTTAACCCGTGACTATGTCAACAAGGGCAAGACTCCGGATTTCAATGGACAACATGAGAAACTGAAAGATGATTGGCCAGAATTTGTGAGGCAAAAGCAATCGGAGCATTTCAAGGAAATATCGAAAAAAAAATAAGGATAATGCGAGTAAGAAAAAGCTCCATCATATTATGGGGCCAGGAGGATACCGCCTTTCGGAGCCTAGGTGGCAGAAGATGGAGGAGGACCTGAGGGTGCGAGGAATCCCTCTAGGTACAGAGGGATGGGACCCAAGGGCCAAAAGCTGGTGGTACGGGCATGGGGGATCGCTAGACCCGGAGACAGGGGTGTGTGTTCACCGGCAGAGACAGTTTGCTCCCACCCAAGCCCTTATTGACGCAATGACCCAAGCTCAAGAGGGCTTGATCAAGTTCAACAGAGAGAAAGACGCACTGACAACAGCCCTCGGGAATGATGAACACGGAGGACGTGTACGAGGCAAAGGCAAAGTTCCGTGGAAAGTAGGGTTTTCCCAGGACAATGACCCGTACTGTTACAGAAGCCGTAAGAGAAAGACGGACCGGGATGCAGATCTTATGACGAAGTTTGCATCGGAACTCCATGAGTTGAAGCAGACCGTGCATGAACTAGTGAAAGAAAAATCGGCTGCAGGGCCGCATGAAGATCATGAAGC
>NW_025290145.1:0-1073 GCF_018294505.1 Triticum aestivum | reverse complement strand
TAATCACCCTGACATGCGGGACCCACTGTCAGGTTTGACCCAGACCTGTTCCGTTGACCTGCTGACATCACACTGACGTCAGGCTGACGCAGTAATTGAATTTCTGGATTTAAATTAAATCAGGAAATTCCAGAATATTATTTAAACTTCAAAAATTCATAACTTTTATTCTGTAACTCCAAATTGGACAAATTATATATGAAAAATGATCAGAAAAATCCAATCTATCCATCTGTACTATTTTCATGCATGATCAAACACGTTAAATTGATGTTTTAAGCAGAATAAGGAAAAGCACTTTAAAAGGCCATATTTGAGTTTGAAATTTGAATCTTTGATTCAAATTTGTTCAAACCCTTTTGGTTTTAGTTGCATTAGCCCAACACACTCATATTGCCATGTTTCATGCATGCATCATATTGTTGCACATTGTTTGGTGATGCTTGTGTACCGATGTCCTTTGCGACAGGCTCTGCCCCCGAAGAATACCGTGATTACCCTAACGAAGAATCTTATCCGAGCATCGAACCATCAGGCAAGCAACCAACCATTTGATCATATCGATACAATCCCATGTTCTCGCTCCTGCTCTCTTTTACTGCATTAAGACAACGTGATTCAAACTGCTGTGTGCTACGATAGTTGAACCCATTTCCTCTGCATGACCTGTCATTGCCACAGTAACTAGATGAAACCCACTAGCATGTGTAGGAGTTGATTGAGCCATGTGTATGTGTTGTTCCTACCTTGCTATGCCTGCTATGCTTAGAGTCGTGTCAGGTCTGGTTCATCTGGGTGATGGGCTAGAGTGAAATGATTATGTCGGTAATGAGAGTGGTGTGGTGAACACGATTTGGTAAAGGTATCGATGAGAGGCCATGTAGGAGTACATGGTGGGTTGTTTCATTGAAGCCGACCTTAAGCACTGAGATCTGTATGTGTGATTTAAGATACAGCTACTACCATGCATTGGGCCCTGAAATATGACCCCGCTCGACTTCTTATTCACCCTAGCTCTCTGTCCAGGAGTTGCAAGTAGTTTCTGGTGTTTGTAGCCTACTGGAGGCCGTGGA
>NW_025290144.1:0-1073 GCF_018294505.1 Triticum aestivum | reverse complement strand
CATATTTATAACCTTGATTCTTTCGAATTGTCCAACGCTATCCATGGACAGCCCGAGTATGTTTAGATTGGGTTCGTTTTCCCATATGCTTTGCTCCGGATCTGACGCATAAGTTTCGTCAGTGCCTCCCCTGTTGTTCTCCGGGTACACATCCTCTCTGTTTATTGCAGAGACGTGTATCAGGAGAACAGCGGGGAGGTGCTGCCGAAATTTTGCGTAGGATCCGGAGCATAGCATGGGAAAATGAACCCAATCTAAACATACTCGGGTGGGATTAGGACCTATCATTACCTATTAGAGTGTAGGTTGCATGGACGTAATAAAATTGACAAAGTAGATCAACTGATGAATATATACATGGTGAATTTTATATATATATATATATATATATATATATATATTTGTTGTGTGTCTAGTAGCTCTGAAAGTCAAGATGAGTGATCGTGCGTGGATGTACACCGGTCACACTGGTCAGAACAAATGGAGCACTGAATGGTTCACAAAAACCAAGGGGTTTGTGCGAGCCGCATTTGCAAATGGCCAGAGGAAAATCTGGTGCCCCTGTTTACGGTGCGGCAATTGGGAAAAGAGGACAAAGGCTGAAATGGGCAAACACCTGCAGAAGAGTGGTTTTACGCCCGATTATACGGTGTGGACATTTCATGGTGAGTCTGCCCAATGTGACCGAGCTGAGGTGGATCGTCGTCGCACCGACGAGCATGGTACCGGGATGGAAAACATGGTGCAAGACTTCGATGATGCTCGGGATTCGGACGAGGAGATGGAGGAATCTGCAAAGGCCTTCAATGAAATGTTGGAGTCTTCAAAACGTCCGCTCCATGAGCACACTGAGCTTTGTCAGTTGGATGCCATCTCACAAGTAATGGCTCTGAAGGCTCAGTTCAACTTGGGCAGAGAATGCTACGATGCAATGATGACAGTATTTGGACGCTTTCTACCCAAAGGCCATGTAATGCCTGCAAACCTGTACTAGTCGGACAAAATCCTCCGTGCACTGAAGATGCCCTATGATAAGATACATGCCTGTGAGAAAGGATGTGTCTTGTTTAGGC
>NW_025290143.1:0-1073 GCF_018294505.1 Triticum aestivum | reverse complement strand
GTTCCGATTGCTAGAAGACCTTATAAGATGGCACCACTAGAACTAGCCGAGCTTAAGAAGCAACTCGATGAATCCTTGAAAAAGGGTTTCATCCGACCTAGCTCATCTCCGTGGGCTTGCCCCGTCCTATTCGTCAAGAAGAAGGATGGTACGGACCGGATGGTTGTAGATTACCGACCTGTCAATTTGGTCACAATCAAGAACAAATATCCGCTTCCCAGGATCAACGACCTGTATGATCAGCTCGCTGGATCCTCAGTCTTCTCCAAGATGGATTTGAGGTTGGGCTACCATCAAATAAAAATCAGAAACGGGGACATTCCTAAAACGGCCTTTGTTACTCGTTATGGCCAATACGAGTACACCGTCATGTCCTTCGGTTTAACCAACGCTCCAGCCACCTTTTCTCGGTTAATGAACTCAATTTTCATGGAGTATTTGGATAAATTCGTCGTAGTTTACCTCGATGATATACTTATCTACTCCAAGAACGAGGAAGAACATGCCGAACATCTAAGGCTAGTGTTGAAGAAACTTCGAGAGCATCGCCTTTATGCCAAATTTTCGAAATGTGAATTCTGGTTGCCAGAAGTGACCTATCTGGGTCATGTAATATCTGGTAAAGGTATTGCTGTTAACCCTGAGCGAGTTCAAGCCGTCCTTAATTGGACTCCACCTGAATCGGTCAAGCAAGTTCGGAGTTTTCTGGGCTTAGCGAGCTATTGCCGTCGCTTTGTCGAGAACTTCTCCAAAGTTGCTAAACCTCTAACCGAACTCCTCAAGAAAGATAAAAAGTTCGAATGGACTCCACAATGTGAGCACAGCTTTCAGGAACTGAAAAGACGCCTGACCTCTGCTCCCGTGCTGGTACCGCCAGACTTCTCCAAGGACTTTGTTATCTACTGCGACGCCTCGCGACAAGGACTAGGTTGCATTCTCATGCAAGATCGACACGTAATTGCTTACGCTTCACGGCAATTGCACCCACATGAGGAGAATTATCCTACTCATGATCTAGAGCTTGCAGCCGTAGTCTATGCACTTAAGACCTGGCGACATTACCTCCTCGGTAA
>NW_025290142.1:0-1073 GCF_018294505.1 Triticum aestivum | reverse complement strand
AAGAATCCTCATGTAAAGGGTACGACAGAAGCTTCTGCTTGAACCAATGCGTGAAACATGAGTTGTGCTCTTTGAGTATATCTCCGTCCGTCCTCTGTTGGCCTCGGTCATTGTACGTCTTCTTAATAAAGGTTTTGTGCTCTACCACCCAAGGATCGACCACGTCTATGTGTTGTAGCGCGACTAGGTTTGCTCTTTCAAAGTCGGCGAGTCGACCCTCGAAGTCGACATGCATTTCGCGGCGACCCTCACGGTGACCCCATCCAGCGAGCCTGCCGAGGTGCCTATTGACGGGCAGACCAACGGGGTTCTCGATGCCTAGATAATTCATGCAGTAGGAGATGCACTCTTCGGTCAGAAAGCCCCTGGCTATGCTTCCCTCTGGACGTGACATGTTGCGAACGTATCCTTTGATGACACCATTCATCCTTTCGAACGGCATCATGCTGTGCAGGAACGTTGGCCCGAGTTGGATGATATCGTCCATGATATGGACCAGCAGATGCACCATAACGTCGAAGAATGCGGGCGGGAAGTACATCTCAAGCTCGCATAGTATCACCACGATATCTTCCTGTAGCCTTCTTAGTTGCCTCACGCCAACAGACTTCCGAGAGATGACGTCGAAAAAGTTGCATAGGCCAAATAGCGTTTCACGGACGTGCGCGTCCATGATCCCACGGATTGCAACTGGAAGTATCTGCGTCATCAGCACGTGACAGTTGTGAGACTTCATCCCGCTGAACTTCAGCTTCGCTAGGTCTAGGTATCTGCTTATCTTCCCCGCGTAACCGTAAGGAAGTTTTACTCCTACGAGGCAGGTGAAAAACTGCTCGATCTCCTCCTGACTTAGAGTGAAGCACGCGGGAGGGTAGTCATTTCCGGTCTTCTTGGCCTTTTTGCCTTTGCGACGACTTTCCGTGTCCTGCTTCGCCTCATCATCATCATCATATATAGCGTGAAGCTCCTGCCTGATGCCCATTGATTTCAAGTCTGCCCTTGCTTTCGGCCCATCTTTGGTCCTCTCTGGCATGTTGAGCAGGGTACCAAGCAGACTCTCGCACACGTTCTTC
>NW_025290141.1:0-1073 GCF_018294505.1 Triticum aestivum | reverse complement strand
AGACCGCTCCAACAGATTTCAGCACCGCGGAAATCGCATTTCCAAGGTGTTGATCTATGTTCCGATTCGATCAATCTCATTGATCTTCGTGTGCTGCATCCAGGTTTACGTTCCACTGTCTACCCCGATGGCGGAAACCGACCGGTAGGGGTAAGTCGTGTCACGACCTCTGCGTCACGATCACGGAAACAAGATCACGAAACCAACCTTCAACACTGACGTGCGTGACTGATCTCATCGACCCGCACTTGAACCGATCTACATATCTCATATGCATATCATCGAATCTATCACCACACAACGGAGGCTCTGATACCACTGTTGGAACATGCGGTACGCTATGCTAGCGCCAAATAAAAACTTCTACCGCGCACCCAAGATCATGCTGCTGGAAATAGATCATGGGATCGGGTTTACCACTAGACGCGCAGTCACCGCAGCGGAAGTAAAGTTGGTGATGCGTGTAGCCGATCTCCCAAGCCGTCTCCTCCTCACATCATCGATCTCCCGCGAACAGCGAAGACCCGTGAACGGTGATCTCCCACGGACGGCGCCTCGCGGTTTCCTCGAATGGTTCATCCAAGCACCGCAGATGCGATGCCTCCAAGGTATCCACACATACGGGGAGCAGCGTCGAGCGGTGGACTGCTAGGTCCAGTCGCGCAGCATGGGCATGGGGAGTGGCGGGGGGCGTGGGGAGTGGCGGCGGCTATCGAGGGTGGAAAAAGGATCAACCCTAAGTGGTGCGCCCACTCCCCTTAATATAGACCTCCGAGGTGGGCTCAACACTTAAGCCCACTAGGAGTCCACATCCATTCACCACTCAGATCTAATCTGGATGGGCTGCAGCCCCTTAAGTGTGCGACCCTATAGGTTCACGTACACATGGACATGACCAGAGTCGATAGTTGGTAGCGGCTCCTAGCAGAACGTGCCAACTCCCATGTGTGCGTAAAGTCGTTTGACGAACCTTGACAATGTGTCATATGCAACATTCCTTTTGCCTCGCGATATTTGTTGTCGAGCCCAAGGAGAGTACTTGTCACCCTTGTGGTAGCTTGACCTCTCTTCTC
>NW_025290140.1:0-1073 GCF_018294505.1 Triticum aestivum | reverse complement strand
TCCTGCCGTGCTTCCTTTGTATCATTTGTCTTCCCATACACGCCCAAGAAGCTTAGGAGGTTCACGCAAATATTCTTCGTAACGTGCATCACGTCGATTGCAGAGCGGACATCTAGGACTTTCCAATATTCTAGCTCCCAGAATATAGATTTCTTCTTCCACATGGCTGCGTGCCCGTCAGCTCCCTTCGGAACTGATTGTCCGCCAGGACCCTTTCCAAAGATGACTTTCAAATCCTTGACCATATCAAATACCTCAGCACCAGTGCGTTCCGCAGGCTTCGGCCGGTGATCTGCCTTGCCGTTGTAATGCTTGCCTTTCTTTCTTACTGGATGAATTTTCGGAAGAAACCGACGATGCCCAAGGTACACGTTCTTCTTACAATTTGGCAAATGTACACTTTCAGTCTCATGTAAGCAGTGCGTGCATGCATTGTATCCCTTATTTGACAGTCCCGAAAGGTTACTAAGAGCAGGCCAATCGTTGATGGTTACGAAAAGCAACGCTCGTAGGTCAAATTCCTCTTGTTTGTGCTCATCCCACACACGGACACCACCCCACAGCTGTAAAAGTTCATCAACTAATGGCCTTAGGTACACATCGATGTCGTTGTCGGGTTGCTTCGGACCTTCGATGAGCACTGGCATCATAATGAACTTCCGCTTCATGCACAACCAAGGAGGAAGGTTGTAGATGCATAGAGTCACGGGCCAGGTGCTATGGCTGGAGCTCTGCTCGCCAAAAGGATTCATGCCATCCGTACTTAGAGCAAATCTTATGTTCCTTGCGTCAGCTGCAAAATCTTTGAACCATCTGTCGATCTTTCTCCATTGCG
This sequence comes from Triticum aestivum, assembly GCF_018294505.1. NCBI lineage: Eukaryota > Viridiplantae > Streptophyta > Magnoliopsida > Poales > Poaceae > Triticum > Triticum aestivum. The sequence continues at coordinate 238 of NW_025290140.1, read as the reverse complement.
TTCCATCTGCGGTGTGTCTCAACTCCCCGTCCGACTTACGGTCCTCTTTGTGCCATCACAACAACTTGGCATGCTCTTTGTTCCTGAACAGACGTTTCAACCGTGGTATTATAGGAGCATACCACATCACCTTGGCGGGAACCCTCTTCCTGGGTTTCTGGCCCTCAACATCGTCACCAGGGTCATCGCCTCTGATCTTATAACGCAATGCAGTGCATACCGGGCATTCATTCAAATT
>NW_025290139.1:0-1073 GCF_018294505.1 Triticum aestivum | reverse complement strand
CCAAAAGTGGCTAAGAAATTTAGTATCACGATCTGAAACAATAGTATTTGGCACACCATGCAAGCGAATAATTTCACGAAAGAACAAATCAGCAACATTAACAGCATCATCGCTTTTATGACATGGTATAAAGTGTGCCATTTTCGAGAATCTATCCACGACAACAAATATGCTATCCCTCCCCTTCTTTGTTCGAGGTAAACCTAAAACAAAGTCCATAGATATATCCTCCCAAGGAACACTAGGTACAGGCAAAGGCATATATAAACCATGAGGATTGAGTCGTGACTTAGCTTTTTGACATGTAGTGCAGTGAGCAATAAAACGCTCAACATCCCGTCTCATCTTTGGCCAAAAGAAATGTGTAGCAAGTACGTCCTCCGTCTTCTTCACGCCAAAGTGTCCCATTAATCCTCCTCCATGCGCCTCCTGCAACAACAAAAGACGAACGGAGCTAGCTGGAATGCATAGCTTGTTAGCACAAAACACAAATCCATCGTTAACAACAAACTTGTTCCACATTCTTCCTTCTTTACAATTCTGCATTACATCTTTAAAATCAGCATCATGCACATATTGATCTTTGATGGTCTCCGAACCAAATATTTTGAAGTCAAGTTGTGAAAGCATAGTATAGCGACGAGACAATGCATTAGCAATAACATTTTCTTTTCCCTTCTTGTGTTTAATGACATAAGGGAAAGTCTCAATGAATTCAACCCATTTAGCATGTCTACGATTCAGTTTAGCTTGACTTTTAATATGTTTCAAAGATTCATGATCAGAATGTATAACAAATTCTTTGGGCCATAAATAATGTTGCCATGTTTCTAAAGTCCGAACAAGAGCATATAATTCTTTATCATAAGTAGAATAATTCAGACTAGGCCCACTCAATTTTTCAGAAAAGTATGCAACAGGTTTGCCATCTTGTAATAACACACCTCCTAATCCAATTCCACTAGCATCACATTCAAGCTCAAAAGTCTTATTAAAATCAGGAAGTTGGAGTAAAGGAGCATGTGTCAACTTATCTTTCAATACCGTGAAGGCTTCTTCCTGTGCGGTACCCC
>NW_025290138.1:0-1073 GCF_018294505.1 Triticum aestivum | reverse complement strand
CCGTGTCCGATCATCACGTGAGACGGACTAGTCATCGTCGGTGAACATTTTCATGTTGATCGTATCTTCCATACGACTCGTGTTCGACCTTTCGGTCTCCGTGTTCCGAGGCCATGTCTGCACATGCTAGGCTCGTCAAGTTAACCCTAAGTGTTTTCGCTGTGTAAAACTGTCTTACACCCGTTGTATGTGAACGTAAGAATCCATCACACCCGATCATCACGTGGTGCTTAGAAACGACGAACTGTAGCAACGGTGCACAGTTAGGGGAGAACACTTCTTGAAATTTTATAAGGGATCATCTTATTTACTACCGTCGTCCTAAGTAAACAAGATGCATAATACATAATAAACATCACATGCAATTATATAGTTGTGACATGATATGGCCAATATCATATAGCTCCATTGATCTTCATCTTCGGGGCTCCATGATCATCTCGTCACCGGCTTGACACCATGATCTCCATCATCATGATCTCCATCATCATGATCTCCATCATCGTGTCTTCATGAAGTTGTCACGCCAACAACTACTTCTACTTCTATGACTAACATTTAGCAATAAATTAAAGTAGTTTACATGACGTTATTCAATGACACGCAGGTCATACAAAAAATAATGACAACTCCTATGGCTCCTGCCGGTTGTCATACTCATCGACATGCAAGTCGTGAATCCTATTACAAAGAACATGATCTCATACATCACAATTCATCATTCATCACAACTTCTGGCCATATCACATCACATGATCAATCGCTGCAAAAACAAGTTAGACGTCCTCTAATTGTTGTTGCATCTTTTACGTGGCTGCAATTGGGTTCTAGCAAGAACGTTTTCTTACCTACGAATCACCACAACGTGATTTTGTCAACTTCTATTTACCCTTCATAAGGGCCCTGTTCATCGATTCCGCTCCAACTAAGGTGGGAGAGACAGACACCCGCCAGCCACCTTATGCAACTTGTGCATGTCAGTCGGTGGAACCGGTCTCACGTAAGAGTACGTGTAAGGTTGGTCCGGGCCGCTTCATCCCACAATACCGTTGAGCAAGAAAAGACTAGTAGAG
>NW_025290137.1:0-1073 GCF_018294505.1 Triticum aestivum | reverse complement strand
GAGCGAAACTCCGGCCGGATCTCCTCATGGATGGAACCCGAATAGGCGATAAACCTGGACTAGAGACTTGAGTGTTTAGGCAGGCCGTGGCCGACACCCACGTTGGGCTTCCGCTTGAAGGTTGCCGAGTACATGTCGTGTAAACGGCGGTAAGTGGTGAGAGCGTGTGTGAAGAAGTACACCCCTGCAGGGTTAACCTAATCTATTCGAATAGCCGTGTCCACGGAAAAGGACTTCTGGGTTGCTTATATCAGTTCATAGACAAGTGAAGGTGGATACTCTAAAATACGCAAGATAAGCGTGAGTGCTATGGATGGCGTTCTCGTAGGGAGACGGGAGCGGATCCATAGTGGTGTATTGATATGGTGAATATGTGGACTCGTGTGCGCCACCTCAAAAGAGTTACATTGCAGTCGTAGTTCAGGTTAGCCATTGAGTCAAAGCTGGCTTGCTGCAGTCAAACTCCACCATCCCCTTTGTTGATAATGAGGCATATGTAGATAGATCTGATGTAAGTCTTGCTGGGTACATTTGTACTCACGTTTGCCTATTTTATGTTTTTGCAGAGAGACTTCGGTCTCGCTAGTAGTTTCACGTGGACTTCGATGTTTAGCTTGATACCTCAGCTACGATCTTGTGCCCTCGGCAGGATCTGATAGATAGTCAGGCTTCTCAGCCTTTTTCATTTATAGTTGTCTGTACTCAGACATGATAGTTTCCGCTTGTGCTTTGATTTGTATGCTCTGAATGTTGGGTCATGAGACCCATGTTTGTAATATCTCGCTCCTCGGAGCCTATTGAATAGATTACTTGAGTCGTAGAGTCATTTTGTGATGCCACGTTGTATTGCACATATCGAGCATATTGTGTGTATGTTATTGAAATGCTTGGTATGTGTGGGATCTGACCATCTAGTTGTTTATCCTTAGTAGCCTCTCTTACCGGGAAATGTCTCCTAGTGTTTCACAGAGCCATGGTAGCTTGCTACTGCTCCGGAACACTTAGGCTGGCCGGCATGTGTCCTTCTTCGTTCCTGTGTCTGTCCCTTCGGGGAAATGTCACGCGATGAATAC
>NW_025290136.1:0-1073 GCF_018294505.1 Triticum aestivum | reverse complement strand
ACTCAGCAACATAACGAGCAATGTCTTGCTTCATATTAGACCACCAGAATCTCTGTCGGATGTCTTGATACATCTTTGTACTACCAGGATGGATACAAAGAGGCGTATCATGAGCTTCTTTCATAACTTCCTGTGTCATATCCAGGTTTTTCTCTGCACATGGCACCACTAGGCGGCCCTTGAAGTATAGGGTGCCATCTTCAGAAATGGTGAAGAATGAGGGCTTTCCTTCTGCGAGGTAGCGCTTAATCTTGTAGGCTTCAGAGTCATACTTCTGTAGCCTTTTGATGCTGTCCTCGAGATCTGGTTTAGCAACTAGGGTATTGAGGGAACCCTGGGTAACAACGTGGAGGTTCACCTTGCCAAATTCCTTAGGAGGGGGAGCGAGTGCACCCGGAGGAACAATATGGAGGTTCAGTTTCCTGAATTCTTCAACAAGTGAGGGCTGAACTTTATGAACCTGGAGGTGGTTGCAGTAAGACTTGCGGCTCAAGGCATCAGCCATTACATTAGCCTTGCCTGGCGTATATGAGATACCCAAGTCAAAGTCTGCAACAAGCTCCATCCATCTCTGGTGACGGAGGTTCAGATCTGGCTGAGTAAACAGATACTTCAGACTTTGGTGGTCAGTGAAGATCTCGCAACGATTACCGAGAAGGTAATGTCGCCACTGCTTCAGCGCATGAATGACAGCAGCAAGTTCGAGGTCGTGAACTGGGTAGTTCTCTTCGTGAGGGCGCAATTGTCGAGAGGCATAAGCAATCACTCTGCGGTCTTGCATTAGGACACAGCCTAATCCTTGACGGGAAGCGTCGCAGTAGATGACGAAGTCCTTCTTAGTATCAGGTGGAGCTAGAACTGGGGCAGAAGTCAACTTGTCTTTGAGTGCCTGGAAACTTTCCTGACATTTGTCTGTCCATTGGAACTTGACGCCCTTATGTAACAGGTTAGTCAGAGGCCTGGCGATCTTGGAGAAGTTCTCGACAAATCGACGGCAATAGCTGGCGAGACCGAGAAAACTTCTGACTTGCTTAACGTTCTTGGGAGGAGTCCAATCAAGAATAGCCTGAACT
>NW_025290135.1:0-1073 GCF_018294505.1 Triticum aestivum | reverse complement strand
GGCAAGCCCCCCCCCTTGATCACCAGATATCGCCTATACTTCTCTATACTGCTTGCATTAGAGTAGTGTAGCATGTTACTGCTTTCCGATATCCTATTCTGATGCATAGCCTATCCTTGCTACTATTGTTGTTACCTTTACCTGCAATCCTACATGCTTAGTCTAGGATGCTAGTTTTCCATCAGTGGCCCTACATTCTTGTCCGTCTGCTGTGCTATACTATCGGGCCGTGATCACCTGGGCGGTGATCACGGGTATATACTTATATACTATATACATGACACATGTGATGATTAAAGTCGGGTCGGCTCGTAGGAGTACCCGCGAGTGGATCTTTGTGGCGGAGCGACAGGGCAGGTTGAGACCGCCTAGGTGAGAGGTGGGCCTGGCCCTGGTCGGCGTTCGCGGTTACTTAACACGCTTAACGAGATCTTGGTATTTGATCTGAGTCTGGCCATTTGGTCTATACGCACTAACCATCTACGTGGGAGTAGTTATGGGTATCCCGACGTCGTGGTATCAGCCGAAGCTCTTTTGACGTTAGCAACTGAGTGGCGCGCGCCGCATTGGACCGTAAGCTCGCGCTTGTATTAAGGGGGCTAGGTCTGCTTCCGGCCGCGTACGCAACGTGCAGGTGTGCATAGGGCGATGGGCACAGACCCCTGCGCGCATAGGTTTAGACCGGCGTGCTGACCTCTCTATTGAGCCTAGGTGGGGCTGCGACGTGTTGATCTTACGAGGCCGGGCATGACCCAGAAAAGTGTGTCCGGCCAAATGGGATCGAGCGTGTTGGGTTATGTGGTGCACCCCTGCAGGGAAGTTTATCTATTCGAATAGCCGTGTCCCTCGGTAAAAGGACGACCCGGAGTTGTACCTTGAGCTTATGACAACTAGAACTGGATACTGAATAAAATACACCCTTCCAAGTGCCAGATACAACCCGGTGATCGCTCTCTAACAGGGCGACGAGGAGGGGATCGCCGGGTAGGATTATGCTATGCGATACTACTTGGAGGACTTCAATCTACTCTCTTCTACATGCTGCAAGATGGAGATGACCAGAAGCGTAGTCC
>NW_025290134.1:0-1073 GCF_018294505.1 Triticum aestivum | reverse complement strand
CTAGCATCCATATGATAAAGAGCCCGGGCTGACATGACTAGTCGTAAACCCAAAGTGGCACAGACTTACAGGGACAGGCATCCATGACCCAGCTTCGAACGTGTCGGTCATCAGCAAGTGGGTCCGGGCTGTAGCACTGGGCTAGCAGGACTCCGGTAAACCGGGCTGTAGCGGGCTAACAGGACTCCGGTACTCAAAGCGTGACATTTCCCCGAAGGGACAGACACAGGAATGAAGAAGGACACATGCCGGCCAGCCTAAGTGTTCCAGAGCAGTAGCAAGCTACCATGGCTCAGCGGTAACACTAGGAGACATTTCCCGGTAAGAGAGGCTACTAAAGATAAACAACTAGATAGTCAGATCCCACACATACCAAGCATTTCAATCATACACACAATATGCTCGATATGTGCAAATACAACGAAGCATCACAACATGACTCTACGACACAAGTACTTTATTTAAGGCTTAGTGAGCCATACATAATATACACACAAAGGTACAGGTCTCACGACCCAACATACAAGTCATACAATCATACAAGCCAATAGCGGAAGTAACTTGTCTGAGTACAGACAACTAGTAAAATAAAAGAGGCTTGGAAAGCCTGGCTATACTATGTGGTCCTTCACAAGCTCAGGGTCACCACCTGGGTCTTTAGCCTACTCGTTGATGTCAACGTCTACATAGAACCCATCAGAAGGGGTTGCAGCGTCTTCTGTAAAATGTAGATTATAGCAACATGAGTACAAAGGTACTCAGCAAGACTTACATCAGATCCTACATACATGCATAGTATCAAGAAGGGTTGGTGGAGTTATTGCAGCAAGCCAGCTTTGACTCTTGGCTAGACTATCCTACGATACTCCAGTTTGAAATAGTTTTGCGCACACGAGTCCACTATTCACCACTTCAATACACTACCGAGGATCCACCTCCGTCTTCCTACGGAAGAGCCATCCTCGGCACTCACACTTATCTTGAGGCTTTTAGTAGTTTCCATTTACTTGTCTATGAACTGTATAGGCAACCAAGTAGTCCTTTACCGCGGACGCGGCTATTCGAATAGATCA
>NW_025290133.1:0-1073 GCF_018294505.1 Triticum aestivum | reverse complement strand
AGAAGAAAAAAAAAGGAAGAAGAAAAAAAGAAAGAAGAAAAACAAAGGAGGAAGAAAAAAAAGGAAGAAGAAAAACAAAGGAAGAAGAAAAACAAAGGAAAGAGTATTATATCTTTGTTTTAATTTAATACCAACGATCGTAGCAAGTTGGCCTCGGCTTCTTTGGCATGTTTTTCAACCGTATATGCATCTATGAGATTTGTGTTAATGAACCCAATATCACCGATTTGTCTTTTCTTCAATTCGGCGATCTTCAATCTGCATATTATAGTGAGGATAATTATAAATACATGCAATGAAAGAGCTGACCTATATAGAGAGACTTAATGACAGAAGTAGTACTACTTACAGACAGTAGCAAGTGATCGTTGATTTATCGAGGGCCTTTTGATTGAAAAACTGGAAGAACTCCTCAAATGGAACATTCAGCAGTTCAATTCCAACGAGGTCATGCTCCGGTTTAACTCTCAGCATCAAAGTATTCATCCCATCAGACTCTCTGTAGGTTTTCATGTACCAATCATGTAATCTTCGCATCATCGTTGTTAGAGATCTTTCATCTTTGACGAGAGGCTTCCCGTAATGGTATATGTGTTCGTCCACCTCCATGATTTCATAATGTACATCGTCGGGCAGGTAATCTCCAAGATTGCTATAACCGGCCACCATCCTCGGATCATTAGCGACGATGTCTTTAGACACCTTGAGCGAGGGGCACGATTGGTTCGCTTGTTCGCCGAGCTGGGAAATTTTTTTCCCAGCTTGTAGTTCTTTTAACCTTTGATCACTGACAGTACTTCCCGACCACTCCGCTTCGGCATATGTCTTTGCAAGAATGCGCTCATAGTTGCCTCTCGGCGGAGACTTTGGTGGTTTTGTCAGGACAGCCAGAGTGCGCTTTGCTTTCACCGGATCTACCTTCTCCTCCGGAGGTGGATGTTTCTTTGCTTTCACCCCTTCAAAGAAGTTTGTCACTTCGGCTCGCACGATCTTCCTGGTTTCCTCCTCGGTCCTCTTGTATGGTAACTTCTCTGGAGTCTTTAGAGAAGGACCGAATTTGTATTGCCTCCCGC
>NW_025290132.1:0-1073 GCF_018294505.1 Triticum aestivum | reverse complement strand
CCCTAGTTCATCTCCGTGGGCTTGCCCCGTCCTATTCGTCAAGAAGAAGGATGGTACGGACCGGATGGTTGTAGATTACCGACCTGTCAATTTGGTCACAATCAAGAACAAATATCCGCTTCCCAGGATCAACGACCTGTATGATCAGCTCGCTGGATCCTCAGTCTTCTCCAAGATGGATTTGAGGTTGGGCTACCATCAAATCAAAATCAGAAACGGGGACATTCCTAAAACGGCCTTCGTTACTCGTTATGGCCAATACGAGTACACCGTCATGTCCTTCGGCTTAACCAACGCTCCAGCCACCTTTTCTCGGTTAATGAACTCAATCTTCATGGAGTATTTGGATAAATTCGTCGTTGTTTACCTCGATGATATACTCATCTACTCCAAGAACGAGGAAGAACATGCCGAACATCTAAGGCTAGTGTTGAAGAAACTTCGAGAGCATCGCCTTTATGCCAAATTTTCTAAATGTGAATTCTGGTTGCCAGAAGTGACCTATCTGGGTCATGTAATTTCTGGTAAAGGTATTGCTGTTAACCCTGAGTGAGTTCAAGCCGTCCTTAATTGGACTCCACCTGAATCGGTCAAGCAAGTTCGGAGTTTTCTAGGCTTAGCGAGCTATTGTCGTCGCTTTGTCGAGAACTTCTCCAAAGTTGCCAAACCCCTAACCGAACTCCTCAAGAAAGATAAGAAGTTCGAATGGACTCCACAATGTGAGCACAACTTTCAGGAACTGAAAAGACGCCTGACCTCTGCTCCCGTACTGGTACCGCCAGACTTCTCCAAGGACTTTGTTATCTACTGCGACGCCTCGCGACAAGGACTAGGTTGCATTCTCATGCAAGATCGACACGTAATTGCCTACGCTTCACGGCAATTGCACCCACATGAGGAGAATTATCCTACTCATGATCTAGAACTTGCAGCCGTAGTCTATGCACTTAAGACCTGGCGACATTACCTCCTCGGTAATCGTTGCGAAATATTCACTGATCACCAAAGTCTGAAGTACATCTTCACCCAACCGGATTTGAATCTCAGACAAAGGCGTTGGGTTGAATTGATCA
>NW_025290131.1:0-1073 GCF_018294505.1 Triticum aestivum | reverse complement strand
ACAAATGAAGTCAGAAAGGGTTGAAAATTGATGATGTGGCTTTGAATGGTGCATTTTGAGCACAGAAAAACTATGGAGTTCAAATAAGTTCAAAAAGAATGAAACCCCTTTGTAAGAGACGAGTTTCCGTATGAAACCGTGATACTACGAAAGAGATTGTCCGTTTTGTACACGAAGCGCATCCAGTTTTTGCCGTAACCCTCTCTACTTTCTTGCACATGATATGTGGGTGAAATGATGATACCATGCCAACTTTCAACCTTTTCAAAGTTCATTTGAAATGCTTTTCAATTTGAGGGTCTTATAGCTCAAAATAACCAGTAAATGCATGAAAAATAACAACTGAAGTCAGAAAGGGTTGTAAATTGATCACGTGGCTTTGAATGGTGCATTTTGAGCACAGAAAAACTATGGAGTTCAAATAAATTCAAAAAGAATGAAACCCCTTTGTAACAGACGAGTTTCCGTATGAAACCGTGATACTTCGAAAGAGATTGTCCGTTTTGTACACGAAGTGCATCCAGTTTTTGCCGTAACCCTCTCTACATTCTTGCACATGCTATGTGGGTCAAATGATGATACCATGCCAACTTTCAACCTTTTCAGAGTTCATTTGAAATGCTTTTCAATTTCAGGGTCTTATAGCTCAAAATAATTAGTAAATGCATGAAAAATAACAAATGAACTCAGAAAGGGTTGAAAATTGATGATGTGGCTTTGAATGGTGCATTTTGAGCACAGAAAAACTATGGAGTTCAAATAAGTTCAAAAAAATGAAATCCCTTTGTAACAAACGAGTTTCCGTATGAAACCCTGATAGTTCGAAAGAGATTGTCCGTTTTGTACACGAAGTGCATCCAGTTTATTCCGTAACCCTCTGTACTTTATTGCACAAGCTATGTGGGTCAAATGATGATACCATGCCAACATTCAACCTTTTCAGAGTTCATTTGAAATGCTTTTCAATTTCAGGGTCTTATAGCTCAAAATAAGCAGTAAATGCATGAAAAATTACAAATGAAGTCAGAAAGGGTTGAAAATTGGTGACGTAGCTTTGAATGGTGCATTTTGAG
>NW_025290130.1:0-1073 GCF_018294505.1 Triticum aestivum | reverse complement strand
TTAGATTTCGATCGTTTTTCTTTTAACATTCCGTGTTTTCTGCAGTGACACACATTGCACGCTCATCCTCCTAAGCCCCAAATATTCCATGGCCACGTATTTCGACCCGGACCGTCAGTCGAACGTAGACTACACAAATGTCAAGAAGGTTCTTGATGATGTTCTCCCCGGCTACGTCAAATCTGGAGGCACCTTCACCAGGCCTATTCGTAAGTACGGCAAGCACGTGTTCTCCCACAATACGACGTTCTGCTGCGTCAAGCAGCCGCCTGGCGGTCAGAAGGATGCCTACTACGCCATCCATCACATGCGGGCGATCGTGCGGGACCATAATCACCTTCTCCTACCAAATAATCTCAAAGATTGGGCCGCAAGCTTGGGGGCAATCCAGGACGCGGACATCAGACAAGAATTCTTTCGCATCCAGTCGGAGTTTGCGAAAATCATCCATCAAGATGTCCTTCGTACCTCGGGGCAGTTCTACCTCAGAAATCAACCGTCCAACAGTGACATCGACACAATCCTACAAATGCAGGCTGACAACGCCCGTTGTTTCATGACTCCCACGATAGACGGTGGCTTCATCCACGCTCCGGTCCCTTGAGTCGAGTCGAAAGCAGTGATGCTGTGTCTAGTTCTGAAACATCGATTGGCTCATGTTGTAATTGAACTTTAATGAACTTGTAGTATGTCTCTTTGGTTTCGAGAGTCGTTCAACTTAGATGTAATCGATGCTATTAATGTCTTGCTTTTCTCTTCCGATCGTTCTGTTGCATACTTATATATTGCTTATGTATTGTCTGTGAATTGGTACTAACGTTTCGTTTGGCTACTGCATAGCGATGCCGTGGTATGTCGTGTACAAGGGTAAGGTTCCCGGAGTCTACGACGACTGGGAGGAGTGTCGGAGACAGGTTCACCGATTCAGCGGTAACAGTTACAAAGGGTACGCCACTAGGGCCGAGGCCGAATCTAGATACGACCGCTATCTAGCGGGAGAGGGGAGGGAGCGTTGGAGGAACCGGATGAAGACGAGTTTCATCGTGATGATGCTCATCGTGATGACCGCAGCT
>NW_025290129.1:0-1073 GCF_018294505.1 Triticum aestivum | reverse complement strand
GCTCCAAGTATTTAATAATATTCACGCTGCATCGTTACCGCAGAACGTCTACTACCGTTTCATTGTCGTGCGTGAGGGGGGCCACAACCCGGAGACGCGTGCCGCCTCTTCGGACATGCCACAACACCACCCCGCATGTATGAGGGCCCGGTACGACGCTCCGGTGGCATTGCTACCCCCCAGGGCCCCCGTCCCGGCTAACCCTGTAGCGTTTGACCACGGGATCTAGCCCTTTGACTTTGCACGGACGGGCTTTGACCAGTGGACCTCTCCACCCGGTTGTGTTAGGTCGGCCCAGAGGAACACTTTGGAGCAACATCCGGGCCAAACCCACAGCTACATCCACTCCGTGTAGACCCGACGCGTCCGTTTCCCCCCTCCAGGTGCCGCCGGCGGCGGCGTCCGTGAGGGGGGGGGCACACCCCGGAGACGCGTGCTGGGCGTTTGCAACCGCCTCAACACTTCCAGATTTGTGAGAGGCCGCCTACGCAAGATTTGACGGTATGCTAGCCCCCGGAGGCCGCCGGCCACAGTCGTAGACGTGCGAAGAGCAATCAGCGTAGAGGGAAGTGTTCAGATACTTCTCCATCACAAAAAATTATGAAAACTTACCGTCAGTCCTATAGCCCATGTGCCCACGTTGTGTAAAAAACTCATGATTTTATCGCGCTCCAAGTATTTAATAATATTCACGCTGCATCGTTACCGCAGAACGTCTACTACCGTTTCATTGCCGTCCGTGAGGGGGGCCACAACCCGGAGACGCGTGCCGCCTCTTCGGACATGCCACAACACCACCCCGCATGTATGAGGGCCCGGTACGACGCTCCGGTGGCATTGCTACCCCCCAGGGCCCCCGTCCCGGCTAACCCTGTAGCGTTTGACCACGGGATCTAGCCCTTTGACTTTGCACGGACGGGCTTTGACCAGTGGACCTCTCCACCCGGTTGTGTTAGGTCGGCCCAGAGGAACACTTTGGAGCAACATCCGGGCCAAACCCACAGCTACATCCACTCCGTGTAGACCCGACGCGTCCGTTTCCCCCCTCCAGGTGCCGGCGGCGGCGGCGTCCG
>NW_025290128.1:0-1073 GCF_018294505.1 Triticum aestivum | reverse complement strand
CTGTCAGGACCCCGACTCAATGCCAGATCGATCTAGCATGTAACACCTCATATCACCTTGCGGCCTCACGCACGGTATTCCCACGGGTGTCGCCTTACCTTTGCCCGGGACCGTTTGCGCCTTTTGGCACACGTATATGACAGTGTCGCTAGCATCCATATGATAAGGAGCCCGGGCTGACATGGCTAGTCGTAAACCCAAAGTGGCACAGACTTACAGGGACAGGCATCCATGACCCAGCATCGAACGTGTCGGTCATCAGCGAGTGAATCCAGGCTGTAGCACTGGGCTAGCAGGACTCCGGTGAACCGGGCTGTAGCGGGCTAACAAGACTCCGGTATTCATCGCGTGACATTTCCCCGAAGGGACAGACACAGGAACGAAGAAGGACACATGCCGGCCAGCCTAAGTGTTCCGGAGCAGTAGCAAGCTACCATGGCTCAGTGAAACACTAGGAGACATTTCCCCGTAAGAGAGGCTACTAAAGATAAACAACTAGATGGTCAGATCCCACACATACCAAGCATTTCAATAACATACACACAATATGCTCGATATGTGCAAATACAACATGGCATCACAACATGGCTCTACGACTCAAGTAATTTATTCAATAGGCTCCGAGGAGCGAGATATTACAAACATGGGTCTCATGACCCAACAATCAGAGCATACAAATCAAAGCACAAGCGGAAGCTATCATGTCTGGGTACAGACATCTATAACTGAAAAAGGCTGAGAAGCCTGACTATCTACCAGATCCTGCCGGGGCACAAGATCGTAGCTGAGGTAACAAGCTAAACGTCGAAGTCCACGCGAAACTACTAGTGAGACCGAAGTCTCTCTGCAAAAACATAAAATAGGCAAACGTGAGTACAAATGTACCCAGCAAGACTTACATCAGAACTAACTACATATGCATCATTATCAACAAAGGGATGGTGGGGTTTAACTGCAGCAAGCCAGCTTTGACTCGGTGGCTATCCTGAACTACGACTGCAATGTAACTCTTTTGAGGTGGCGCACACGAGTCCACATATTCCCCATATCAATACACCACTATGGATCCGCTC
>NW_025290127.1:0-1073 GCF_018294505.1 Triticum aestivum | reverse complement strand
CGGTTGGTGGCACCAACCGGGACTAAAGGGGGGCATTGGTCCCGGTTGGTGCACGAACCGGGACCAAAGGGTGGCATTGGTCCCGGTTCGTGCCACCAACCGGGACCAATGGCCTTGCACAGCGGCGTGGTGGTGGGAGTTTAGTCCCACCTCGCTAGCTGAGAGAGAGCCGCACCTGTTTATAAGGTGCGGTGCGCCTGAGCTGTCGAGCTCCTCTCTAAAGAAGGCTTACGGGCCTTACCTCTCTATACATGCATGTGGGCCTACAGGGCCTTCTGCGGGCCTGAATCCTGGCCCATGGATGGGTTTCTAGTCGTATTCAGGCCGTGGTTGCCCAGTAGGTGGCATAATTTTTATTTTTTGCCTGTTTTTTATTTTCTTTTTTGCTTTATTTATTTTGTTTTGTTTCTACTTACAACAAAAAACTTATTTATTTTATTTTATTTTGTTTCTAATTACTTATTTATTTTACTTTATGATAATTCTTTTTGCTATTAAAGTTTCTAACAAAAAAAATTCTTTATGAAAATTATTTTTTCTTTCAATGATTTTGAACAGAAAATACTTCGATAATTTTAGTTGCATCAATTTTATATAATTTTAGTTTCAATAATACTAGAGGTTGCTTATAATGTTTTGAACAGAAAATACTTTGATAATTTTAGTTTCATAAATTTTATTTATGTTATTAAAGTTTATTTTATTTTGTTTCTACTTATATATTTTATTAAAGTTTGTATTATTTTGTTTCTAATTACTTATTTATTTTATTTGTTATTTTTCATGCATTTACTGATTATTTTGAGCTATAAGACCCTAAAATTGAAAAGCATTTCAAATGAACTCTGAATAGGTTGGAAGTTGGCATGGTATCATCATTTCATCCACATAGCATGTGCAAGAAAGTTGAGAGGGTTACGGCAAAAACTGGATGCACTTCGTGTACAAAACGGACAATCTCTTTCGAAGTATCAGGATTTCATACGGAAACTCGTCTGTTAGAAAGGGATTTCATTTTTTAAAACTTATTCGAACTCCTGACTTTTGTGTGTTCAAAATGCACCATTCAAAGC
>NW_025290126.1:0-1073 GCF_018294505.1 Triticum aestivum | reverse complement strand
AATAAATCGACATCCCACTTGCCTTTCATAGCAGAGAATTCTTCCTTGGCATAATGCTTGGCTAAAGCGACAGGGTTCCCCGGCTCGGAACGACCAATACCAGTAATTATAACATCATCATCTTTGGACTCGATGCTTTGCACTGGCACTGTCGGTTTATCAGCAGTTTTGGAAGGATCAATGGATTTTTCAATCTGAACGGGGCTGGCAGGCTGGTTGACAAGGCCAGAAGTGTCAGTAGGCCTTTCTTCAACATGGACATCGTCTTGTGGAGGTGGGTCATTATGAATATCTTCGCGAATAGATGCATCAATGTCAGGTGCCTTCTCCGGTTCAGGGACAGCACCTCCCTCGGTCGTATTATCCAGACGAGCCTTTTTGCTCGGTCTAGGCTTAGCCCTGAAAAAAGATGCAAAGGTCAAAGAGCAGTATAAGTCACAAGCCATATGTAACAAAGTATTATGATCAGTCTAACTTACCCAATAACCGTTTTTAGTGGTGGCAGTTGAGTGGCCGAGGATTCACCAGAAGATGAATGGGAAGTGACCTGATAATCGGAGTCAGACGGATTAAGAGGTTGATGAATAAAACCCGCTTTAGGACGAAAGCTAACGAATAGATCGGAGACCTCTGAGCGGCGTTTCCGAACCGGGCTATTCGGTAAACCGACGGAGGTAACTACCTGGCCGCTGTGCTGGGTTGTGCGACGGGCTTCATGTTGCTGGGTCTTCACAAGAAATTTGGGATCCAAGTAAGCAAGAGGATGAGAAAATTTAACTTTCCGGTTTGCTTGGCGAAGTTTTGGCAAGGGCAAAGGGTCTGAGTCAAAAGAAAGAATAGTTACCTCTGGGACATCAGCGTTGCTAGCTTCAGCATCGTCCTGACAAACATCATCATCAATAAGGCGTATGAAAAGTAAGCCTACTGAATCAAGGTCTACCTCAAGGTCTAGATTACCCACATCATCATCATCAAAGTTCGGGTTGGAAGAGGCGGTGTTTCTCTTATTCTGGGCAGGTTTCTTTACCCTCGTTTTGGGTCGGTTTATCTTCTCTGATGGCTCTTGAGGAAGC
>NW_025290125.1:0-1073 GCF_018294505.1 Triticum aestivum | reverse complement strand
GTGCTAACAAGCTATGCATTCCAGCTAGCTCCGTTCGTCTTTTGTTGTTGCAGGAGGCGCATGGAGGAGGATTAATGGGACACTTTGGCGTGAAGAAGACGGAGGACGTACTTGCTACACATTTCTTTTGGCCAAAGATGAGACGGGATGTTGAGCGTTTTATTGCTCGCTGCACTACATGTCAAAAAGCTAAGTCACGACTCAATCCTCATGGTTTATATATGCCTTTGCCTGTACCTAGTGTTCCTTGGGAGGATATATCTATGGACTTTGTTTTAGGTTTACCTCGAACAAAGAAGGGGAGGGATAGCATATTTGTTGTCGTGGATAGATTCTCGAAAATGGCACACTTTATACCATGTCATAAAAGCGATGATGCTGTTAATGTTGCTGATTTGTTCTTTCGTGAAATTATTCGTTTGCATGGTGTGCCAAATACTATTGTTTCAGATCGTGATACTAAATTTCTTAGCCACTTTTGGAGATGTTTATCGGCTAAGTTCGGGACTAAACTGCTTTTTAGTACTACTTGTCACCCCCAAACTGATGGACAAACTGAAGTAGTCAATAGAACATTGTCTACTATGCTTAGGGCTGTTTTGAAGAATAATAAGAAAATGTGGGAGGAATGCTTGCCTCATATTGAATTTGCTTATAATCGTTCATTGCATTCTACTACTAAGATGTGCCCTTTTGAAGTTTTGTATGGTTTCCTACCTCGTGCACCTATTGATTTGTTGCCTCTTCCATCTTCGGAGAAGGTTAATTTTGATGCTAAACAACGTGCTGAATTGATTTTAAAAATGCATGAGTTAACTAAGGAAAACATTGAGCGCATGAATGCTAAATATAAACTTGCTGGAGATAAGGGTAGAAAACATGTTGTGTTTGCACCTGGAGATCTTGTTTGGTTACATTTGCGTAAGGATAGATTTCCTGATTTGCGCAAATCAAAGTTAATGCCACGTGCTGATGGTCCCTTTAAGGTGTTAGAGAAAATAAATGATAATGCATATAAACTTGAGCTGCCTGCAGATTTTGGGGTTAGTCCCACTTTTAACATTGCAGATTTG
>NW_025290124.1:0-1073 GCF_018294505.1 Triticum aestivum | reverse complement strand
AATAAATCGACATCCCACTTGCCTTTCATAGCAGAGAATTCTTCCTTGGCATAATGCTTGGCTAAAGCGACAGGGTTCCCCGGCTCGGAACGACCAATACCAGTAATTATAACATCATCATCTTTGGACTCGATGCTTTGCACTGGCACTGTCGGTTTATCAGCAGTTTTGGAAGGATCAATGGATTTTTCAATCTGAACGGGGCTGGCAGGCTGGTTGACAAGGCCAGAAGTGTCAGTAGGCCTTTCTTCAACATGGACATCGTCTTGTGGAGGTGGGTCATTATGAATATCTTCGCGAATAGATGCATCAATGTCAGGTGCCTTCTCCGGTTCAGGGACAGCACCTCCCTCGGTCGTATTATCCAGACGAGCCTTTTTGCTCGGTCTAGGCTTAGCCCTGAAAAAAGATGCAAAGGTCAAAGAGCAGTATAAGTCACAAGCCATATGTAACAAAGTATTATGATCAGTCTAACTTACCCAATAACCGTTTTTAGTGGTGGCAGTTGAGTGGCCGAGGGTTCACCAGAAGATGAATGGGAAGTGACCTGATAATCGGAGTCAGACGGATTAAGAGGTTGACGAATAAAACCCGCTTTAGGACGAAAGCTAACGAATAGATCGGAGACCTCTGAGCGGCGTTTCCGAACCGGGCTATTCGGTAAACCGACGGAGGTAACTACCTGGCCGCTGTGCTGGGTTGTGCGACGGGCTTCATGTTGCTGGGTCTTCACAAGAAATTTGGGATCCAAGTAAGCAAGAGGATGAGAAAATTTAACTTTCCGGTTTGCTTGGCGAAGTTTTGGCAAGGGCAAAGGGTCTGAGTCAAAAGAAAGAATAGTTACCTCTGGGACATCAGCGTTGCTAGCTTCAGCATCGTCCTGACAAACATCATCATCAATAAGGCGTATGAAAAGTAAGCCTACTGAATCAAGGTCTACCTCAAGGTCTAGATTACCCACATCATCATCATCAAAGTTCGGGTTGGAAGAGGCGGTGTTTCTCTTATTCTGGGCAGGTTTCTTTACCCTCGTTTTGGGTCGGTTTATCTTCTCTGATGGCTCTTGAGGAAGC
>NW_025290123.1:0-1073 GCF_018294505.1 Triticum aestivum | reverse complement strand
AGATGTTTCGAGGGCTGAAATTGGGATTTCAGGCTCGTGCCCACGTCAAGAGGTATAAGACCTCCGACGATTTTCTTAGCCTGCAAACTAAGGGAGAAAAGCTCAATCGTTGAGCTTGTGCTCAGATTGTCTGAGCACAACAATCACTTGAATCGAGTGGGAGTTGATCCTCCAGATGAGATAGTGATGTTTCCCCAAAGTCATTGCCACCAAGCTGCTAGAGCTTCGTGATTAACTATAACATATCAGGGATAGATATGATGATCCTTGAAATATTCATGATGTTTGACACCGCGAAAGTAGAAATCAAGAAGGAGCATCAATTGTTGATGGTTGGTGAAACCACTAGTTTCAAGAAGGGCAAGGGAACAAAGGGATACTTCATGAAACGGCAATTCAGCTGCTGCTCTAGTGAAGAAACCCAAGGTTGAACCCAAATCCGAGACTAAGTGCTTCTGTAATAAGGGGAACAACCACTGGAGCAACATTACCCTAGATACTTGGTAGATGAGAAGGCTGGCAAGGTCGATAGAAGTATATTGGATATACATTATGTTAATGTGTACTTTACTAGTACTCCTAGTAGCACCAGGGTATTGGATACCGGTTCGGTTGCGAAGTGTTAGTAACTCGAAATAAAAGCTATGGAATAAACGGAGACTAGCTAAAGGTGAGCTGACGATATATGTTGGAAGTGTTTCCAAGGTTGATATGATCAAGCATCGCACGCTCCCTCTACCACCGAGATTGGTGTTTGCGTTGAGCATAGACATGATTGGATTATGTCTATCGCAATACGGTTATTCATTTAAGGAGAATAATGGTTACTCTATTTTTGAATAATACCTTCAATGGTCTTGCACCTAAAGGAATGGTTTATTGAATCTCGGTCGTAGTGATACACATTTTCATGCCAAAAGATATAAGATAGTAATGATAGTACCACTTACTTGTGGCACTGCCATGTAAGTCATAATGGTATAAAACGCATGAAGAAGCTCCATGTTGATGGATCTTTGGACTCACTCATTTTTGAAAAGTTTGAGACATGCGAACCATGTCTATTGGTGTAT
>NW_025290122.1:0-1073 GCF_018294505.1 Triticum aestivum | reverse complement strand
TTCAGGTATCAATCGATTGTCCATTCGCTTGAAACTTCCTATTGTACCTTCACAGTTTGCTCTCGATGTTAATTAAGATTCAACTCGAGAGATACTTCTGCCTCATTCCCTGAATTGTTCACCAGATAATTAACCCTATAAGGGTCACTTAACCCGAAGTTACTCTTTACTTCACACTTAAATCTCGGGACGAGATTTCTTGTAGTGGAGGAGATTTGTAACGCCCCGAGAATCATGCTACAGTAATCCCCTTCTAATGATGCACTGTCATCATTGTCACTGTTGCTAATCTCACTTTCATTCTATCCCAGTCCAAATCTCAATTTCAAATTATATTCAAAAATTCTTATTTGTCAAACCTGAAAACTAAAATGTTCAAAGTGTGGCAAATAATCTCTAGATATTTGTCATGTGGAAGCCAACATTTTTGGAATTCCCAAATTGCCCCTGGATTATCTTTTGGTGGTCCAGCAACTTTTATCTTTCCTTATTTAATTTCTAAAAATACCTAGTCACTTCCAAATACCTTGAAACATTTTTTTGGCAGTTTCATAATTCGCAAAGTATTTATGTGGCCTAGTCCCACATTTTACAAAATCCTTTTTGGCAGCCCGAATATTACCATGTTCTTTAAAAAAAAGAGAGAGAGAGAACAACCCCCCCCCCTGGACCCAACCCGCCTGGACCGGCCCACCTAACCTACCCGAGCCAGCCCAGAGCCCCCTGCCTCCCTGGGCTTTAGCCCATTACACTGGCCGGCCCACCTTACCCCGGGTCGCCTTCCCTGTTCGACCGACCCCGTCGCTACAGGGGCGCGGTCGCCCCGGACCGCCTCGCCGTCGACGACGAGGGGGAGGATAAGGCCTCCACGCCCCCGACGCCTCGGTCCTCTCCCCTGCGCCCCACTCACTCCCCTGCTCTCCTCTGTCGCCCACTCCCCTCTGGGTTCTCCCCAGATCCCCTTTCCTCCACCTCCACGACGCGGTCGCCGCCGTGCCTCGCCCGTCCCCGCGGCCACCGAACCCCGTTCGCCTCACCGCCGTGTCCCTCGTCTCCGTCAACGTCGTCTGCTT
>NW_025290121.1:0-1073 GCF_018294505.1 Triticum aestivum | reverse complement strand
GACGAGATGATCGAGCATGGGATTTTCCCTTCGGTCATGGAGGAGAGTGATGATGTGCCATCTTCGGCCTTCATCCATGGCGACGGCGATGAGATGGTTGAGTATTTCACCTCGACCACGGTGATGTATGATGACTTGAGTGACTTGTGCCACCATATTGAGAGTGAGAGTGACTTCACCACTAGCCCCATATATGATGTGTTGCCAGAAATCCCATGTGAGGAGAGCCAAAACCCCCACCACTTGAGTGAGATGAGTGACTCCACCATATGCGAGTTTGAGTGCACCTATTTTGAGGAAGTGAGTGAACCACCACATAGAGAGAGTGTGATAGTTGATAGGTCTCGTGAGGCCATTTGCATTTCTAACAACTTGACCTCTACCTCTATTGTGTCTTCTTGATGAGGACATGACTACCTTGGATATGACCAAAAATATTGCATATATGCATATTTGTCAGGTGATTTCTAGTGCAAACTATTCAATAATCTATTTATGTTATCCAGAACAAAAATACTTCACACACTTTTGTGTTTTGTCTAATTGCAGGCGTATGGGACATTTGTACAATCCACATATGAAGATAAGGAAGAAAGAGATGTTTATTTGCTGTCCAAAAAGTTCTCTCACGTCACTTTTGGCCCAAGAGAAGATAGAGCCCAAGTCTCTCACGTTCTGGATTCAGATTCGGACTGCACAGACACACCTGACTCAAAACGCACACAAGTTTTTCATACGGACTCCGAATTGGGTGATTCTTTTTGTGTTGGAAACTAGATTTCGTGCACTTTCCAACCCAATTGGAATCACCTTCAAATTCGTCCGGAGCGTTGAGTTGTGGACGAAACAATCTGATGCTGCAGCAGAATCCGAGTCAAACTACAAGTCCAAAGGTGTTACATCACCTCCACTTGGGCCCATTGGCCTTGTACGACCTAGATTTAGTTTTAGGCTGCCTTAGGACGTCCTCCCACCTCCTTGGCCGCCACCCCTTGCTCCTATATAAGTAGATCCATCTAGTAGCTTTTCCTTGGGTTTTGTTTAGATTAAAAGTTCGCCATAGCTGCAACTTC
>NW_025290120.1:0-1073 GCF_018294505.1 Triticum aestivum | reverse complement strand
CGTCTTCCTCTTGCCAGTGGGAGCAGCTGCGTGCTCGCACGCGCGCGGCCGAGGAGGCCACCTCCTCCCTGCCTGGCTGCCTCCTCCTTCCCTGGTCCCTCCCGCGATGCCACGCAGCCCCGACCCCCTCTCACTTCTCCCTCGCTCTCTGGACCTCCCTCCCCCTCGCTCCTCTGTTTCCCCTCCCGCGACCGAATGGAGCCGCCACCACCGACGAGAGCCACCGTGGCTACCGGCCACCCCACGGCTCACCGACGCCCCAGGAAGCTCCGCCGGTCCTCCCTCTACCTCCTCAACGAGCCACGAGGCCCCGGACGTGCCACAACACCGCCCTCGATGCCTTCTTCAACCTCGGGACCGCCGGCCATCTTCGTCAAATTCGCCGGCTCCGGACCGTCCCCGACCTCGCCGAGCGTCCCCTCGTCATCGCCGTGAGTCACTGACCCTCTCCCCTAACTCAGCATGCTCCCCTCCGTGCCGTAGCGCCGTTCCCCACGAGCACCGAAGCCACCGTCCGCCATTGCTGCTGCACGCATAGCCTCCGTGCTCCCCTGGCCTCACTGAGCTGCTCTTAGTGCTCCCCATGTCTAGCAGGTGCTGCCCAGCCTCTCCATTTGCTCATTGATGCACCGTAGCGACGCGCCCGAGCACCACCGAACACCATCGCCGCCAAAGCTCGTCGCCGGCATGAGTTCCGGCGACCCCACGACCTCCCACTCGGTCCTCTGGATGCGCGGGAGCAAGGGCCATCCCCTGGTGCCCTCAGCGCGCCAAACTGACGCCTCTAGCGCAAGTCCGGCGTGCCCCGCCGTGTTCTGTGGTCGCCGTCGGCTGGTCTCCGGCGTGCTGACGTGGCGTCGTCGTTAGGGGCTAATGACCCTGCTAACTAACCCTGTGACACTGACAGCGGGCCCCGTAGCGGGTCAAAGCCCGAGTCAACGCGGGATTAGCCCCTGTGTCACTGACGTGTGGACCCCACACGTCAGGTTTGACCCGAGCCGGCCCCTGTTGACTTGCTGACGTCATGCCAACGTCATGCTGACGCAGTAATGTTTTCTGGATTTAATTTAATT
>NW_025290119.1:0-1073 GCF_018294505.1 Triticum aestivum | reverse complement strand
GTTCAACAACAGCGGCAAGGTTAAGGTAACACGTACTGTTCGTGTGCATTTTAGTATATCTACATATGCTGATTATGTTGATTGTGATGTGGTACCTATGCAAGCATGTTCCTTATTACTTGGTAGACCATGGCAATTTGATAAAAATTCTGTACACCATGGTAGAAACAATCACTATACTCTTGTTCATAAGGATAAAAATATTACTTTGCTTCCTATGACTCCTGATTCCATTTTGAAAGATGATATTAATAGAGCTAATAAAGCAAAACAGGAGACGAATAAGAGTGAAAATCAGATTGTGGCAAAAGAATTTGAGCAACAAATGAAGTCTAATAGTAAACCATCTAGTGTTGCTTCTGAAATTAAATTGAAAAGTGCATGTTTATTTGCCACCAAATCTGATATTGATGAGCTAGATTTCAGCAAATTTGTTTGCTATGCTTTTGTGTGCAAAGAGGCATTATTTTCATTCGAGGACGTGCCTTCCTCTTTGCCTCCTGCTGTCACTAACATTTTGCAGGAGTTCGCTGACGTCTTTCCACAAGACGTGCCACCGGGATTACCGTCTATTCGAGGGATTGAGCATCAGATTGACTTAATTCCCGGTGCTTCACTGCCAAACCGTGCACCATACCGTACCAATCCAGAGGAGACGAAGGAGATTATGCGCCAAGTACAAGAGCTTCTCGACAAAGGTTATATACGCGAATCCCTTAGTCCTTGTGCTGTTCCTATTATTCTAGTGCCGAAAAAGGATGGTACATCACGTATGTGTGTTGATTGTAGAGGCATTAATAATATTACTATTCGTTATCGTCATCCTATTCCTAGGCTAGATGATATGCTTGATGAATTGAGTGGCTCTACAATATTCTCCAAAGTTGATTTGCGTAGTGGCTACCATCAAATTCGTATGAAATTGGGAGATGAATGGAAAACAGCATTTAAAACTAAGTTTGGATTATATGAGTGGTTAGTCATGCCTTTTGGGTTAACTAATGCACCTAGTACTTTCATGAGATTAATGAACGAAGTTTTACGTGCTTTCATTGGACGATTTGTGGTAGTTT
>NW_025290118.1:0-1073 GCF_018294505.1 Triticum aestivum | reverse complement strand
GTTCGGGGCCGTATGGGAAATCTCGGCCGGACTCCCTGCGGATGGAACCTGAATAGGCGATAAACCTGGATTGGAGACTTAGGTGATTAGGTAGGTCGTGGCCGACACCCACGTTGGGCTTCCGCTTGAAGGTTGCCGAGTACATGTCGTGTAAACGACGGTAAGTGGTGAGAGCGTGTATGAAGAAGTACCCCCTGCAGGGTTAACATGATCTATTCGAATAGCCGCGTCCGCGGTAAAGGACTACTTGGTTGCCTATACAGTTCATAGACAAGTAAATGGAAACTACTAAAAGCCTCAAGATAAGTGTGAGTGCCGAGGATGGCTCTTCCGTAGGAAGACGGGGGTGGATCCTCGGTAGTGTATTGAAGTGGTGAGTAGTGGACTCGTGTGCGCAAAACTATTTCAAATTGGAGTATCGTAGGATAGTCTAGCCAAGAGTCAAAGCTGGCTTGCTGCAATAACTTCACCAACCCTTCTTGACACTGTGCATGTATGTAGGATCTGATGTAAGTCTTGCTGAGTACCTTTGTACTCATGTTGCTATAATCTACATTTTTTTCAGAAGACGCTGCAACCCCTTCTGATGGGTTCTATGTAGACGTTGACATCAACGAGTAGGCTAAAGACTCAGGTGGTGACCCTGAGCTTGTGAAGGACCACATAGTATAGCCAGGCTTTCCAAGCCTCTTTTATTTTACTAGTTGTCTGTACTCAGACAAATTACTTCCGCTGTTGGCTTGTATGATTGTATGACTTGTATGTTGGGTCGTGAGACCCGTACCTTTGTGTGTATGTTGTGTATGGCTCCCTGAGCCTTAAATAAAGTACTTGTGTCGTAGAGTCATGTTGTGATGCTTCGTTGTAATTGCACATATCGAGCATATTGTGTGTATGATTGAAATGCTTGGTATGTGTGGGATCTGACTATCTAGTTGTTTATCTTTAGTAGCCTCTCTTACCGGGAAATGTCTCCTAGTGTTACCGCTGAGCCATGGTAGCTTGCTACTGCTCTGGAACACTTAGGCTGGCCGGCATGTGTCCTTCTTCGTTCCTGTGTCTGTCCCTTCGGG
>NW_025290117.1:0-1073 GCF_018294505.1 Triticum aestivum | reverse complement strand
TTACTTGTGTGTCGATCTGGCTACCATACTAATCATGTATCTCGTTAATAAATTCACAACAAAATGTAGTTAACATATCGATTATGATGAATTACATCCTCAGTATCTTCTGTGCTGCTACTTTGTGAGTCTTCTATCTCTAAGAAATGATCTGGCCCAGCGAGAGGGATATCGAAAGAAGATGGTGATACCCATCAATCGGTAAGAGGTTCTTACCAGGCCATCATCTCAGTAAGGACTGATGGAGCAAAATTTTAAGAAAGAACAAGGGACCCTTGGAGCTGGAAGGAGTATAGATTGTTGAATGATCCTATCAGTATATCTTCTTTGTATCTACCCAGATCAGTCAGTATACCCAATATGGCTGACTAGATGTTTTTCAGAATAGGGTGCTAATTTTGAAATTATTGGATTCTGGTGTTATGAATTGAATCAAAAGGAATAAATAGACTCGAGACAGAGGAAGGGTGATTCCCTGCAAGTGGCTTAACTGAAAGAAAAATAATAATTGCCTTCCTTTCTACTTGTTGAGATTTTGTTTCAATGGTGTGAACTGTAGTTGAATGCTTATGCCCTGAAAGTAGAGGCAGCTGAGCATCATCTGATGCTTTACTAGTCGCCTCAAGGCAAACTATGATTGAGAATCCAACAGTGTCCCTCCGGCATACTGACCATCACGTACATATCTCTGATCAATAAAAACGCCAAGAAAAGGCACACACTGAGACATTGCGAAGAAACCGCAAACCGAGCACCGATGGGGGAGAGGTAGCGCATGCGTTGCGAGGGGCCAAGGGGACAGGAGGTTGTGCATTTTCTATCGGAAAGAGAGGTAGCAGCGTACGATGGAACAGCCATTCCATTCGTCTGCTTAATGAATTTCTGCTCGCCGTACTAAAGAGGACATCACACAAAAGAGCTTCAAATTGATTTAACATGTACAATGAAAAACAACACCTACTGGAATTAAAATATATAATAGTATATCAAAGTGCTCTTGCTCTTTACATGAAAGAGAAGGTGGTCATCACTCCTTGAGAAAGAGAGAGGAGGAAGTTGATTAAAATCTTGCT
>NW_025290116.1:0-1073 GCF_018294505.1 Triticum aestivum | reverse complement strand
TAAGTGATGCGATTCCTTTGGTGCCGCTTGGAATCGAGCACACATGCAAACACTAAGCATAATATCTGGCCTAGATGCACCATAGGTAAAGTAAAGAACCAATAATGGAGCGATATACCTTTTGATCGAACTCTTTACCATTGTCGTCGGGACCAAGGTGGTGTTTGGCTGGCATTAGCGTCGTGTAGCCTTTGCAGTCTTGCATGCCGAACTTGTTCAGGCAGTCTTTGAGATATTTTTCTTGAGATATGAAGACGCCATTTCTTTGCTGACGAATTTGAAGATCAAGGAAGAACTTCAGCTCACCCATCATGGACATCTGATATTGCTCTTGCATCATGTATCCAAACTCATCACTATACTTCTGGTCAGTGCAGCCGAAGATTATGTCATCGACATATATTTGGCACACAAACAGTTCACCATCATATGTCTTCGTGAAGAGTGTGGGATCTAGAGATCCTGGTTTGAAGCCCTTGCTCCTCCGGAAGTCTTTAATTGTATCATACCAAGCGCGAGGAGCTTGTTTGAGGCCATACAGTGCTTTGTTGAGTTTGTACACCATATCATGATGTTTTGGATCTTCAAAGCCAGGTGGTTGAGCAACATACACTTCTTCTTCAATCTTGCCACTGAGAAATGCACTCTTCACATCCATTTTATATAGCAAGTTGTTGTGGTGATTTGCATAGGCTAGCAGTATGCGAATAGCTTCAAGCCTAGCCACAGGAGCAAATGTTTCATCAAAGTCAATTCCTTCAACTTGAGTATATCCTTGAGCCACAAGACGTGCTTTGTTTCTGATGACTTGACCATGCTCATCTTGTTTGTTCCAATATATCCATTTTGTGCCAATAATGTTATGCTTGCGAGGGTCAGGGCGCTTGACCAGTTCCCAAACATTATTCAGCTTGAACTGTTGAAGTTCTTCTTGCATGGCTTGAATCCATTCAGGTTCCATAAAGGCTTCAGCAACTTTCTTGGGTTCAGATATTGATACAAATGAAAAATGCCCACAGAAATTTGCTAAATGTGTTGCTCTTGAGCGAGTAAGTGGACCAGGCGCATTGATG
>NW_025290115.1:0-1073 GCF_018294505.1 Triticum aestivum | reverse complement strand
TTATACAAGGCCTATAAGAAACTGTCCTTACATGGAAATAAAGGTAACACATGCAACTTGATGTCGTATCTCACAAGCATCTATATCTGGTCAATTATGCGTAGGCGATTTGTTTGCTTAGAAATAACATCAAATGTGAAATTCCTCTTCTACACCCGAGCTCAAATGAGCTCGGCATGAGCAGTAAATAAAAATATATTGAAAAGAAGTTCAAGAAAATATAATTTTTTATAGGAAATTTTGAAAAATGTTCTAAGAGCTTGCAATATTTCATCATGAAATCAGATTTGTTGAAGTCGTGGCAAAAAAAAATCATTGCTCCAAAATGTTTTCGAAAGTAGCATTTTGGAGTATCGGTTTTTTCCGCGCCTTCCTGGAATGTGATTCCATGACGAATACTCAAAACATTTGTCAATCTTTATCATAGAAAAAATTCAGTTTTTTTATTATTATTGTACTGTTCACCCGAGCTCATTTGAGTTGGGGTTGACAAACTCTGCGTCCCATCAAATGACACGTCTCATAGTTGCAACTAATTTAAGAGGAAACATAGTGGGCCGCGTGGTTGAATTTATAGGGAACAATTATAGTGATGCAAGTATTTTCATCTAGCATGCTGCGAAGACCCTCATCACGACTTTCTGATATTGATTTGCTTTGGATATTTGCTCAAGAAATTGTGTTACTTCACTTGCATCTTCTTTCCCTCTCCCTCAAAAGGTTTAGACAATTAACCAATATCTCGTAATCTGTTGAAGTATAGTCCTTGCATCTTCTATATCATTTGTGACTAAGATTTGTACATTTAGCTTCTATTTTACAAATCAATCTCTAATTCAACATGTGGTTCAACAGAAATGTAATCATCACATACATTTTGTCTATATAGAAGAAATTATAGTCAAGCTGACTATAACTTGCTGGGACAAATGCATCACCCGAGGACGGGGATCAACTTCAGCAACAACTAAGCATCTTGTCTGTTTGACGAATGTTGTTTGCATATACAATTTTCACTAAGTTTAAAAAAAAATCCCCGTTGCAACGCACGGGCATTTGTGCTAGTATATATA
>NW_025290114.1:0-1073 GCF_018294505.1 Triticum aestivum | reverse complement strand
AATCTCCATGGTGCGTGGCAAATTATACTTAGGCTTCGGTGCCTTTTCCTTCGAGCTTTGGCTCGATGAGCCCCTCAATAATCTCCTCATCATTTTCTGAAATAATCTAAATTTTTTAGTAACTTCAAACAAAAGTAAACCAACTTCAATAAAATTGATAGCAACTACTCCTACAAGTTCCTAGAGCCTATATCAAGCATTAGAACTACTTGGAACCATATAAATTTGACATGCAAGCTCAAGAACATGGTCACCTATGCAGCATAAATTTGCAATGAATAAAGCACTAGAACAAAAACTAATTGGGCCAATGGAGGAGTCACATACCAAGGAACAATCTCCCCAAGCAGTTTTGCAAGAGGTGCTTTGAGCAAGGAGATCGAAAATAACAGCAAAAGTGGATGGAACTCGTGCTTGAGTTGGTTTTTCAGGTTTGTGTGAGATAGAGGAAGAAGATGGGTGCTGGGATAAGTGGAGGAGGGCCACCGTGGGCCCACGAGGCAGGGGGCGCGCCTTATAGGGGGGTGCCCACCACCCTCGTGGCCAGGTGGCAGCTCCTCCCGCGGTGATTTTTGCACAGTAAATCCTCAAATATTCCCGAAAAAATCATATTAAATTGGCATGTCATTTTGAGGACTTTTATTTTCGGGTTATTTTTATATTGCACGGATAATCAGATAACAGACAGAAAAATAGTATTATTACTTTATTTAATATAAATAACAGAAAATACAGAGTGGGTACAGAAGTTTGTGTTTCTAGTTTCATCCATCTCATGGTCATCAAAAAGAATCCACTAACAAGGTTGATCAAGTCTTGTTAACAAAATCATTCCGATAATCATGGAACCGGAGAAATTTCGAATAACACTAAGATACCTCAACGGGGATATGCACATCCCCTATAATAAGTATGTCATATTTCTTCTTGACAGTAGGAAAGGAAATTCAAAACCTCCAATTATAATCGATGGAATTTTTCCAGTGGAGTTGATACTATGAACTTGAGGTGGTTTCCTCGGAAAGTGTACCATATGCTCATTACCATTAACATGAAAAGTGACATTGAATTTG
>NW_025290113.1:0-1073 GCF_018294505.1 Triticum aestivum | reverse complement strand
AGTGCAAAGTCATAGTAACCATAGTAACTGTGTGTCTAACACCAATGGGAAAACCCGAGGAATCACCCCCGGTGAATTCCACTCTATGTTGTCATCAAGGTGAACGTAAGAGGATCCACCCTCGAGGTTCACACTTGAGGGGTTGCACGACAGAGCCGTAACGGAAGTGGTTAAGGAGGAAATCACCCTCGATGACCCCGACCGGATAGCTACTCTACAGAGATCTCATCAGGAGCGATGTAAGAGGTTCCACCCTCGGCACTCGATAGTAACTCTACAGAGTCGTACAACTAGGGGGGGTGATGTGCGGTGTCGGGGCCTGGACATCGATCACGTGATCGAGTCATCGAACATAAAGCGAGGCAACTGGGACAAGGTGGGGTCACTGATGGATCTCTAACCAACCTATACTAAGCAGTTTAGGATAAGCAGGTAAGGTATGAAAGCAGGTAACAACAACAGGCTATGCATCAGAGTAGGATCATACAGAAAGCAGTAGCAGTTCTAATGCAAGCATGAGAGGGAAGAAATGGGCGATATCAGAATGCTCAAGGGGGGTTTGCTTGCCTAGTTGCTCTGGCAAGGAGGGGTCATCGGGGATGTAGTCGTACTCAGTCGCATCAACGTCGGTCTTGGGGCCTACCTAGAAGAAGAGGGGGAGAAACAATAAATACGGGGCAAACCAGCATCACAAAAATATAACAAGGCAAAATGCGGTGCCAGGGGTGACCTAACGCAGTACTAGGCGATACTGGTGAAGGGGGAAAACATCCGGGAAAGTTTTCCCGGAGTTAGGCATTTTCGGTCAGATGGAAAGGAGGGGGACGGTTGCAGGTTTGCTATGCTAGGGACGTGTGGTGCACGAACAGGTTGCGTATCCGGGTTCGTCTCGTCATTCTGAGCAACTTTCATGTAGAAAACATTTTCATCCGAGCTATGGTTTATTTTATATTTATTTTAAAAGATTTAATTCATTTTTAGGAATTATTTAATTGTTTAAATTCAACATTATCCAGAATAGTGCTTGCTAACGTCAGCATGACGTCAGCAGTCAACGTTGATTATTTGTTTAA
>NW_025290112.1:0-1073 GCF_018294505.1 Triticum aestivum | reverse complement strand
CATCGGCGACGCCAGTCAAGGGTGCAGTAGGGACGGCGGCGGCACCCAACACGACGACGACGATGGCGGCGACTACACCCGGTTCTACAGGCTCCTCGGCATGTAGAAGGCGGGGCGGCGGCGGTGAGGCGTAGTCGTTTTTAGTTTGTGTTTTTAAGTTTTTTGTAAAATATTAATGAAATCGCCTAGTTTGGACGTGCTTTGGCCGATTTTGGCCGTGTTTGGCCGATTTCATGTTTCAAAAAACGGCGTCTGGGGGCAAACTGGGGGTGATGGCTTGGAACCAGACCGGCCCATGCCGAGAATTACCGCTGGTTCGCCCCCAGGCGGTGATATTTCAAGCGCCTAGGGGGCCGAACGGCTGGAGATGCTCTTCCTTCTCCGCTCCCTCGCCCACTCCTCCACCCGTGCCTCTCTTCCTACGCTGATGCCATTGCCACACACCTCATCCCAAGAATTGTAGCAAGCGCTCATCCGCCACGGCCTCCCCCTCTCGAGCTCGAGCGCCATATTTTCCATGGTCTCCCTTGTCAGGCTACACGCCCAAATTTTTGAATAAACTTGTAGGTACTCCTCCTCGCGATGCATGCATAATATGTAAAAATAAGCATACAATAGTAAAATTTTCACACACAAAAAAGTTTGTGGGCATTTGATTATATTCCGCGCTGGAGGTTTGTGCCTGTGGGATAGGATGAATATAGCGGACCAGCGAATCTAGTAGTTGACAATCATTCAGACTTGGTAAAGGTTGTCGCAACAGAAAGCTTCCGTTGACACAAAGTAGGCAAAAAAAGCTATCGTCATAGCTGTTGCGCATTGGAGGGGTCAAGTACAAGCTCAAGCTTCCTGAATCGGCATCATTATGAGAGAGCCAGTGGAGACTTTCCTCGTCTAGTCTTATACCCTCTGCCCAAACCTCTGAGTCATTCATGCAAGGTACAAGCACTAATAGCATGACCTTTAAAGAACAAATAAAAAGAAATAGAATCTAAAGAAAATCAAAATAATAAAGTTTATAAGGAAGAATGCATTAGTGGCGTTGGTATTACACATAATAACACATAATAACA
>NW_025290111.1:0-1073 GCF_018294505.1 Triticum aestivum | reverse complement strand
TTGACCATTCGAGCTCTTGAGAGAGAGCCTCATACATTCTACCACGACTCGCTTCTACACCGTATTTGCTTCCACTTCCGCATTGTGAAGAATGCACAAGGACACACTTTCAAGGTGACATCCTTCTTGAGCTTGGATATTGTGGATCATACTTCATGTGTTGCATGCACCATTTGCACGCATGTTCGAGATATTGCTTTCATACACGATTGCCACATTTCCATGCCTCATGACATATATACCTTGTGTGTTGCATCCAATTCTTGGACTACTTGCTACTATCATATGGTTGGTTGCACCAATATCATTTCTTCACATATGGCATGTCCCTTTGCTTGTCACATGCTTGACTTGATTGCCTCACACATGATGAAGAATTGCTCTTTCTATTGTGTTGAGTGCCACACTATATTCACTACACCCTATGCACATTATGCTTCGATTGTCTTGCACTTGACCCATGTGTTTAGACACTTCATTTTCTTTGGTGTTGTGAATACTTCCTATGCCTACCATAGACCTTTCATTGAGCAATTTGTGAATGCTTGCTATGAACTTGAGGTAGATGCTTATTCTCTTGTCACGCATATTTGCATCACTACCTCACATTTGCATACGTGTCCCCATGATATCCTTGATTGTGATCAATTTATGTGCTTACATGCCATGTCACAATCCTTTGTCACACCCTATGCTATGCTTGATGATGACACTTGTTTGGTGAATCACCTCTTGAATGCTTGGTTTTGCACTAACGCTAACCACATTTGTTTTTCCAAGTGTTTGTTCTATTTTCTCCTTTTGAAGGAATCACAAAACGGTGTGACATTGGCGAGTGCCCATTTCGAGCTACTAGATGATGAGTGCTTGGTGATCGACCACTTTGACACGGCACCCCCATCTCTTTCCCATGGTGATTTGGTTTTCGATCCGAGGTCGGATCTTTTCCAAGGGGGAGGGGATGATGCGGAGCATCCTACGGTCATCACCATGTCAAGAGTCCGTTTGGCAAGAGACACGTGCGACCTCTACGTCACATACACAAAGGTGAATCTTCTCCTTTGCACGTGCTC
>NW_025290110.1:0-1073 GCF_018294505.1 Triticum aestivum | reverse complement strand
TGGGAAGATGCAAAGAGGAAGGCAGAGCGGCGGCGTAATGGCTAGTACCAACCAGCTGAGAGGTAGAATTGGTAGGATTCACCGGATTGCCTCGATTAGTGGCGTTGACTGTGGGGCCTGCCTTTTTGGTCGCGAGAATCGAGCCAGTCCTCCACTGTTCAAAGGAAGGTGACGGGGCCGATCTCTCAGCTATGGGCCGCTGAGCAGAAGTGGAGTTGGTGGGCTGAGGGGCCGAAAAACAGTCCCGGGCTATGTGACCCTAGAGTTTACAATTCCTGCATTTGATCCTGTTGGTGCAATCTGGCCTGTAGTGCCCTTGCGTAAGGCAACGAACACAATATGGCGTCGGAGATGTTAATGGTTGCCCATGCATGGCCAGCCCACGGGTAATGACGTGATTGGTGGGGGCGTGTGACGCGGAGTTAAACTGAGAATTAAAACCTTGGGCTGGATTAGGGAGACTGTTACTCCTCCCTGCATAAGCGGAATTTGAATTTTCTAAAGATGATTTACGATTTGGATTAATCGTAGGAGGAGCCTGATGATCTTGGAAAACAGCACACGTGGTAAGAGCTTGAGCATATAATTTCCTAGGATGTTTGCAGAAAATGTATGTCCATTGATCCTCTTTCTCTTTGAGATAAAGATCTAACTCATAACTGGAATTGGGGCCTCCACTACCCCAAAGAAGGAAATTGAGATTGAATTCAGCAACCGAGATGTTACCTCCTTTGATGATAGAATATCCAACTTCTTTGGAGGAGACAGAGAACTTAAATGTCCAGTTGAGAAGTTGTTGCACTCGATAGAGTGATGCCCTGCCTCCAAAACATGAAAGGAGAATTGTACCCACAGATTCTTCCATAAGACGGATCTTAGATCTGGTGAACTCCGCCACCAAAAGAAATTCCTCTTGTCCTTCTTCATCTGTGAAGTTGGTACGAACACCCTGCTTTTTCCAGGTTTCTTCTTCAAAAGCTTGGCCTTGATCGAACTTGAGGTTATCCAGAGACATGATGATGGACGTAGCAGATCTCCCGGTGATTTTTGGTGTCCGCCGTGGCCGGAGTGGC
>NW_025290109.1:0-1073 GCF_018294505.1 Triticum aestivum | reverse complement strand
GTTGGGACATACCCGGTCCGGCGACAAACGCCGAGTAGCCTCCGGCGACACGAACGCCGGACGAATCTCTCTCTCAAACACACTCGGACATGCGGAGGTGGAAGAAAGAGGGGGACACTAAATTTTCCGGCGACAAACGCCACGCCGCACGAACGGCGCCACGCCGACGAACGGCGGTTCTTTTTTTTTTCTTTCGAGCTCGAACTCGCTCGGCACCACACCGTACAACGATGGACTGGATTACATAGCTTAAATAGCCAGACGCACACCAGCTCGCTAACTAACTGCAAGCGATCTGCATGCATCCACAACTAACCACCACATGCACGTCCATATCCATCGCTCGTGCTACCCGCTAACAAACCAACGATGCGGCCGATTGTGTAGCTGGCCAAGACGTAGCGATCACGGGCTGCTTGGTCACCCCGCGCACCGCACGTAAGCACGCCCGTCTTGATCTTCACGACCTGGTCACCATCACGCGATCGCTAGTGCCTGCTGCAACAACCCTCGATCGCCATAGGATCGTGAGCCAGACCACACACCGGCTCGACCTAAGCACACACACGCACACACGCATACAACCGAAACGCATCGAGTACAAGATTATTCCTAACAGTAGGATCAGTAGGTGTTAATTGCAGGGGCTAGCAGCTCAGATACACCCTGAAGTAATATATACTCTATATATGTGGTGGTTGAAATGTTAGCTATAATGATGCTCCCCGTCTACCTCGATCAGCTTGTTGGCTATCGAGCAAAGCAACCCCACCTAGTACTCCCTCCGTTTCGAATTACTTGTCGCATGTATGGATGATCTAGATGTATTTCAGTTCTAGATACATCCATTTCAGCGACGAGTAATTTGGAACGGAGAGAATAGTAGATTAATAAGGTGAGGCTTGATCAATGTGTGGTCATCAAATCCTAACTAAGGAAATAATTTATGCAGCATACTCTTTCAAATAAATTTTCCTCGTGGCTTAGTTAATAGGTATATACTCCCTCCGAATCCAAAATCATTGTCGGGTTTTTACTTCAGTGTTTATTATGAGAGATGGTTGGTACACACA
>NW_025290108.1:0-1073 GCF_018294505.1 Triticum aestivum | reverse complement strand
ATCTATTCGAATAGCCGCGTCCGCGGTAAAGGACTACTTGGTTGCCTATACAGTTCATAGACAAGTAAATGGAAACTACTAAAAGCCTCAAGATAAGTGTGGGTGCCGAGGATGGCTCTTCCGTAGGAAGACGGAGGTGGATCCTCGGTAGTGTATTGAAGTGGTGAGTAGTGGACTCGTGTGCGCAAAACCATTTCAAGTTGGAGTATCGTAGGATAGTCTAGCCAAGAGTCAAAGCTGGCTTGCTGCAATAACTCCACCAACCCTTCTTGATAATATGCATGTATGTAGGACCTGATGTAAGTCTTGCTGAGTACCTTTGTACTCATGTTGCTATAATCTACATTTTTACAGAAGACGCTGCAACCCCTTCTGATGGGTTCTATGTAGACGTTGACATCAACGAGTAGGCTAAAGACCCAGGTGGTGACCCTGAGCTTGTGATGGACCACGTAGTATAGCTAGGCTTTCCAAGCCTCTTTTATTTTACTAGTTGTCTGTAGTCAGACGATGTACTTCCGCTGCTGGTTTGTATGACTGTATGACTTGTAAGTTGGGTCGTGAGACCCGTACCTTTGTGTATGATATGTATGGCTCCCTGGGCCTTAAATAAAGTACTTGTGTCGTAGAGTCATGTTGTGATGCTTTGTTGTATTTGCACATATCGAGCATATTGTGTGTATGATTGAAATGCTTGGTATGTGTGGGATCTGACTATCTAGTTGTTTATCTTTGGTAGCCTCTCTTACCGGGAAATGTCTCCTAGTGTTACCGCTGAGCCATGGTAGCTTGCTACTGCTCTGGAACACTTAGGCTGGCCGGCATGTGTCCTTCTTCGTTCCTGTGTCTATCCCTTCGGGGAAATGTCACGCTTTGAGTACCGGAGTCCTGTTAGCCCGCTACAGCCCGGTTTACCGGAGTCCTGCTAGCCCAGTGCTACAGCCCGGACCCACTTGCTGATGACCGACACGTTCGAAGCTGGGTCATGGATGCCTGTCCCTGTAAGTCTGTGCCACTTTGGGTTTACGACTAGTCATGTCAGCCCGGGCTCCTTATCATATGGATGCTAGCGA
>NW_025290107.1:0-1073 GCF_018294505.1 Triticum aestivum | reverse complement strand
CCCCCCAATCCACCTCCGACGAAGAAGCAGAAGCAGGCGGACAGCAAGGAAACCCGCTCCTGGACTATTAACCCGGACCCTTATGTACCTAAGACCACAAGGGTACCGGAGCCATCACTGAAGCCTCTCCTCCCAAGGCCTGGGGAACTTAGTGAAGCTGAAACCAAATTGGCCGCGTCTGCTGATTATGAGAAATGGAAGGCGGATATGAAGGCGATAAAAGAGCCTGAGCCCAAGCAAGTATTCACTGAGAAGCAAAAGAAGTGGGCTAAGGATTTTTTGACGACACCGTCCCAAGCCGAGCTGAATATGCCTGACGACTATGGACATGAACTTCGTAGGCAAGCAAAAATATTGAAGGAGGAGAAAGAAGAAAGTAAAAAAAGCGGGAAACAAGTTGACCAGCTCGGGATGCAGAAGAAACAATCGATCCCCCCGCTCATAGTGAAAGCCGGTTCGGAAGAGGACCCCAAGATCATAGCAGCTGCGGCAACACTTGGATTGACTGTAGCGAGTGCCATGAAACAAGCGTCCGAGATGGGTTTGACTCTTCGTGCCTTCTTAGGCCTTGAGGATGCGCCAGTATGTGAGATAGCATTACAATATATGCGGAATGGGCCTCTCGTCGAGCCTGCGCGGGAGAAGAGTCTACTGCCACAAATGCGAAATCTGCTACGTTGGTACAAGCAATTCATAACATGGGCCGACAAAGAATATATTTATGCGGATGTTACAGAGGAGCATCACACCAAACGGTACTCTGTACAAGTTCATATGAGTGAATTGTTCCAGCTGTTCAATCTGCGCGACCTCGACAAATCTATGCTGAGTTGCTACGTTCTGTAAGTGATTTATTTCTACCTCATCTCGTTCTTCATTGCCTGCACTATATATATATATATATATATATATATATATATATATATATATATATATATATATATATATATATTGTCCTAACTATATTGTTGCGTACGCTATTATGCAGATTGAAGATTTGGGAATGCAAAATAAGAAACATCCATGATGTTGGGTTCATTGACCCACATATCGTTAATGGACATGTGTTACAA
>NW_025290106.1:0-1073 GCF_018294505.1 Triticum aestivum | reverse complement strand
ACGCAACGTGCAGGTGTGCTATGGGCGATGGGCCCAGACCCCTGTGCACTTAGGTTTAGACCGGCGTGCTGGCCTCTCTGTTGTGCCTAGGTGGGGCTGCGACGTGTTGATCTTCCGAGGCCGGGCATGACCCAGGAAAGTGTGTCCGGCCAAATGGGATCGAGCGTGTTGGGCTATGTGGTGCACCCCTGCAGGGAAGTTAATCTATTCGAATAGCCGTGATCTTCGGTAACAGGACGACTTGGAGTTGTACCTTGACCTTATGACAACTAGAACCGGACACTTAATAAAACACACCCTTCCAAGTGCCAGATACAACCGGTGGTCGCTCTACCTCAGGGATATGAGGAGGGGATCGCCGGGTAGGATTATGCTAGGAGATGCTACTTGGAGGACTTCAATCTACTCTCTTATACTTGATGCAAGACGAAGGTGACCAGAAGCGTAGTCTTCGACAGGATTAGTTATCCCCCTCTTATTCTGGCATTCTGCAGTTCAGTCCACTGATATGGCCCCTTTACACATATACTCATGCATATGTAGTGTAGTTCCTTGCTTGCGAGTACTTTGGATGAGTACTCACGGTTGCTTTCTCCCTCCTTTTCTCCCCCTTTCCTTTCTTTCTGGTTGTCGCAACCAGATGCTGGAGTCCAGGAGTCAGACGCCACCGTCGACGACGACCCCTACTACACCGGAGGTGCCTACTACTACGTGTTGCCCGCCGACGACGACCTGGAGTAGTTAGGAGGATCCCAGGCAGGAGGCCTGCGCCTCTTTCGATCTGTATCCCAGTTTGTGCTAGCCTTCTTAAGGCAAACTTGTTTAACTTATGTCTGTACTCAGATATTGTTGCTTCCGCTGACTCGTCTATGATCGAGCACTTGTATTCGAGCCCTCGAGGCCCCTGGCTTGTATTATGATGCTTGTATGACTTATTTTATTTGTAGAGTTGTGTTGTGATATCTTCCCGTGAGTCCCTGATCTTGATCGTACACATTTGCGTGCATGATTAGTGTACGATTGAATCGGGGGCGTCACAAGTTGGTATCAGAGCCGACTGCCTGTAGGAATCC
>NW_025290105.1:0-1073 GCF_018294505.1 Triticum aestivum | reverse complement strand
ACAGGGTTCCGTGACACCAAACGGGTGCCCGGTTTACCCGGCCACGTGCCTACCGCATCACAGCCCACCCCTACGGTCAGCGCTGCGCATGGCCTCCAGCATACTACAAACACCAGAAACTACTTGCAACTCCTGGACAGAGGACAAGGGTGATTAAGAAGCCGAGAGGGTCCATTGGTTTCGGGCCCAATGCGTGGTAGTAGCTGAATCATGGATCACAAACACAGAACTCAGTTCCTGAGGACGGCTGCAATGAGACAACCCACCATGTACTCCTACATGGCCTCTCACCGCTACCTTTACCAAATCGTGTTCACACACTTAGCTCACACACAGTAGGACATGTTCACACACCTCTGAGTCATCCCCGATGAATCAGACCTGACTCAACTCTAAGCAGTAGCAGGCATGACAAACAAACATGAATGAGTAGGCACAACAGGGCTCAAACAACTCCTACTCATGCTAGTGGGTTTCATCTATTTACTATGGAATGACAGGTCATGCAAAGGATAAAGGGGTTCAGCTATCGCAGCAAGTAACAGATGAATCGATGTTGTCCTAATGCAGTAAAAGAGAGCAGGAGCGAGAGAGTGGGATTTTATCGGAATGAACAAGGGGGTTTTGCTTGCCTGGCACTTCTGAAGATAACATTGAGTCTTCATCAGTGTCAACGATCACATCATCGGTACAACGTCTACCGAGGGGGAACAGCACCGGCAAACACAGAAGAAACACGATCAATGCAATGCACAGTATGATGCATGCTATGACATGGCAATATGAATGTGTTTTGAGCTAATGCAACTAGCAGCAAGTTAAATGGAGTTGGTTTGAACCCTAGGTTCAAATTCAAACTCCACATGTGATTATTTAAATGCCATTTAATTGATTTGTGCTAAACAGCAGCTATAAGTTGTTCTAACATGCATGAAAATGGTACAGATGGATTCCTTGAATTTTTCTGATAATTTTTCATATATAATTTATTTAATTTGGAGTTACGGTTAATTTTCTATGATTTATTGAAGTTTAGGGCATTTTCTGAAATAATAAATCATTTAAGAATTATT
>NW_025290104.1:0-1073 GCF_018294505.1 Triticum aestivum | reverse complement strand
GGGGGGGGTGCTAGGCATGACATCATGTTACCAGGTCATCAAAGGACCAACATCATAACTCTTGGAAAGTTGTCCCTACCATCATATCTGACCGAGATTCAGATCCGATTGGTGTCATGATACCTCCGACTTAGTAAGCCTGAGAAGAAAAGGTGCAACACAATTGACGAGATGACAATGTAAGGTTCTCGGGAAATGAACTATGAAGTGACTTCCGTTAACAAGAGTTCATCATTAATCCAAGGAGAGGACAAAGAGGTGTCTGGTGAACTCAACGGCAATTCATCGAGATTTCCAAAAGATGGATTTCCACAATTAAGTGAACAAGGAGATAACATTTGTCAGATCAAATGATATAAGGAAGTATGCTCACGGAAAACATACACAAATAAACATTGGTTGAAATGTGCGCCCAAAATATGGGTTGGGTTGCACGACCAATGTTAGAATGGTGATTCAATAATCAATAGTGTAAGAACGAACGACCGACCATTAGCTTCAAAGCAATAGGGTTGCTAGAAGTGCAGAATCCAAACAACACCGTTCACTTGTTGGAATTAACACGGGGACCAAGAAATGAACGAAGATGGCAAGAAGCATTTTGTTATCAAGAATTCTTAAGAGGTGGTGAAATTCTCACCTCATTCTTGACAAAAAGAGATGGTAATACTTCCGAGGTAAGGAAGATCAACTGCTGGGTAGCAGGGATCTCAAGGTTTACACAAAACACGAACAAGTTGTGTTGAACGGAAGGCAATAAAGTGGTCGATGAGAACAGGAATCATCGAGGGGCAAGGATGGTATTACCCATCATGAATTCAATTGAATTCCTGGAAGAGCTCATAAGGTTGATGATGATCACGACACAATTGTCGAGAGATTTCATGCAGATGTAATCAATCAGCGACGACATCAAGCCGAAGGAATGATGAAGCAAGAGGTTATTGGAACCACAGTTACGACACAAACTCGAACTCAAGCTTGTTGTTTAAGGTGAAAGGGTATGACGAGGAAAATCGACGTAAGCTTAGCTATCGTCGCAAATTGGTGCTCCGAGAATAAGGACCAGGTAG
>NW_025290103.1:0-1073 GCF_018294505.1 Triticum aestivum | reverse complement strand
TTCCTCACCCAAATAAGGCTTCAAATCTGCAATGTTAAAAGTGGGACTAACCCCAAAATCTGCAGGCAGCTCAAGTTTATATGCATTATCATTTATTTTCTCTAACACCTTAAAAGGACCATCAGCACGTGGCATTAACTTTGATTTGCGCAAATCAGGAAATCTATCCTTACGCAAATGTAACCAAACAAGATCTCCAGGTGCAAACACAACATGTTTTCTACCCTTATCTCCAGCAAGTTTATATTTAGCATTCATGCGCTCAATGTTTTCCTTAGTTAACTCATGCATTTTTAAAATCAATTCAGCACGTTGTTTAGAATCAAAATTAACCTTCTCCGAAGATGGAAGAGGCAACAAATCAATAGGTGCACGAGGTAGGAAACCATACACAACTTCAAAAGGGCACATCTTAGTAGTAGAATGCAATGAACGATTATAAGCAAATTCAATATGAGGCAAGCATTCCTCCCACATTTTCTTATTATTCTTCAAAACAGCCCTAAGCATAGTAGACAACGTTCTATTGACTACTTCAGTTTGTCCATCAGTTTGGGGGTGACAAGTTGATGAGGACATGACTACCTTGGATATAACCAAAAATATTGCATATATGCATATTTGTCAGGTGATTTCTAGTGCAAACTATTCAATAATCTATTTATGTTATCCAGAACAAAAATACTTCACACACTTTTGTGTTTTGTCTAATTGCAGGTGTATGGGACATTTGTACAATCCACATATGAAGATAAGGAAGAAAGAGATGTTTATTTTCTGTCCAAAAAGTTCTCTCACGTCACTTTTGGCCCAAGAGAAGATAGAGTCCAAGTCTCTCACGTTCTGGATTCAGATTCGGACTGCACAGACACACCTGACTCAAAACGCACACAAGTTTTTCATACGGACTCCGAATTGGGTGATTCTTTTTTTGTTGGAAACTAGATTTCGTGCACTTTCCAACCCAATTGGAATCACCTTCAAATTCGTCCGGAGCGTTGAGTTGTGGACGAAACAATCTGATGCTGCAGCAGAATCCGAGTCAAACTACAAGTCCAAAGGTGTTACATCAC
>NW_025290102.1:0-1073 GCF_018294505.1 Triticum aestivum | reverse complement strand
GACGATGTCGAACACCCCTTAACTGGTCAGAGACCGGGGAAAGACAATTCTTTGGCCCGGATATGATTCAGGAAGCAGAAGAACAAGTTCGTATCGTTCGTGAAAAGTTGAAAACAGCCCAATCCCGTCAAAAGAGTCAATATGACCGAAAACATAAGGCTATGACTTTCGAGGTTGACGAGAAGGCTTATCTTCGGGTCACCCCTCTGAAGGGAACCCATCGTTTCGGTATCAAAGGCAAATTGGCTCCTCGTTACATTGGACCTTTTCGCATTCTTGCCAAACGAGGAGAAGTTGCCTATCAGTTGGAGCTACCTCCGCACCTCTCCAGAGTTCACGATGTCTTCCACGTTTCTCAACTCAGGCGTTGCTTCTCGGATCCTATCCGTGAAGTGGACCACGAAACGCTTGATCT
The DNA here is from genome assembly GCF_018294505.1 of Triticum aestivum. Taxonomy (NCBI): domain Eukaryota; kingdom Viridiplantae; phylum Streptophyta; class Magnoliopsida; order Poales; family Poaceae; genus Triticum; species Triticum aestivum. Next base: position 658 of record NW_025290102.1, on the reverse strand, counting down.
CCAAGATGATCTTACATATCGAGAGTACCCCATTCATATCCTCGATCAGGCCGAACGTACCACGCGACGTCATAATATCAAGTTTCTCAAGGTTCATTGGTCGCACCATTCTGAGGATGAAGCAACTTGGGAAAGGGAGGATCGTCTTCGACTTGAATATCCCGCCTTCTTCGCGGAGGAACCCAAATCTTGGGACGAGATTCTTTTGAGTGGGGGTGAGTTGTCACACCCTAGCTAGTCATGCATTAGAGTGTTGCATCATGTTTACTCTTTCATCAGAAACTTGAAATGGGGATGACAGAACCCCCAGTCCCCTCTGAAACCAACTAGGGTTACTAAAATAATTTTTCAATGAACCTGAAATGCCCTTCTAAAATGCCCATCATTTTTGCCTTGGTTCAGAACCTCTGCCAAAAGTGGTGCACATTTTCCTAGGCCATCCTAAGGTTTTTGATTTAAATCATAAATATTTGAATTTGGGCATTTAAAATAATATAAAATATTTAAATGCTCAAATATCTCCAAACTAAAATGTTTCATGTTGGAAATAATCCAACTATGGACCAGGAGTAGTTTGGTGATTTTTGGAGTTGCCTAGGTATTTTATTTAATTCAACAAAATTGCAGATATATTAAATAAAAACAGAAACAGAAAAAA
>NW_025290101.1:0-1073 GCF_018294505.1 Triticum aestivum | reverse complement strand
GAATGCCATCTGTTTAGTTTATTCATCGTTTATGTGAATTATGCAACGCCATCTTGTTTAGCCAGGCATCATATATGTGAATTTTGCAATGCCATCCTGCTTAGCCAGTCATCTTATATGTAAATTATATCAGGCCATCCTTTTTTTCCGTTACATATTACATTTGTCAACAATGTTAGTACATTCAACTGCTCTTCGTGTGCATCAGCCATTTGACACGGTGATGGCAAATTCTGGAGTGAAAACAAGGTCTTCAGAGCAGACTATGCTATCTGACGAAGCGCATATCTCGCTAGTTACGGAAATCTCCTCAGAGGAGGATTCAGAGACAGATGACCAGTCCTATTCCCCCCCCCCCCGAGGTGTATGCTCTAACTTGGCAGGGTTATGTTGCTCATATCGTGCGTATGGTGTCTCGCATTGCTATGTCATTTGATTAGTTTAGACATGCTTTGTGTGAATGCCACCTGTTCAGTGTCTAATTACCATATATGTGAATTATGCATTGCCATCTTGTTGCAAGACATTATATATGTGAATTATACAATGCTATCTTGTTGCAAAGGCATTATATTTGTGATGCAATGCCATGCTGTTTAGCCAATCATCATGTATGTGAATTATATCATGCTATCATTTTTTGTATTACGTGTTCCATTTGTCGACAACGTTTGTATATTCAACTACTCTTCCTGTGCATCAGCCATTTGAAGTGGTGATGGAAGTATCTGGAGTGAAAACAAGGTATTCAGAGCAGACAATGCTACCTGCTGAAGCAGACATCTTGCTGGTTACAGAGAGCTCCTCAGAGGAGGATTCAGAGACTGATGACCAGTCCTATTTCCCCCCTGAGGTCTATGCTCAAACTTGGCAGGGTTATATTACCCATGTCATGCATGTTGTCTTGCATTGCTTAGTTTTTACATCATATATGGATTGCCATCTGCTTACTTGCTTACTATATAAATCATATATTTGAATTATATCATGCCATCATGTTTACATAGTACATACACATCATCTATCTGAATTATGGCATGGCAACCCATTTAATAAAGACATCATATAGTTAT
>NW_025290100.1:0-1073 GCF_018294505.1 Triticum aestivum | reverse complement strand
GTGAGGGTCGGCTTCCAGAGCTTGGGTTGAGCTGGGAGCACTACGTGGCTGCCCCGGCCCCGCCGGATGTCATTATCGACGGTGTCGTGTGCGACACGAGGGCAGACATGGTGATCAGGACGTTCTGGGTAATTTCTCCTTTACACATTTCAAAATCTTCAACTAGCTAGTTATTAATTGTACTAATCAATATTGTCTCATTTGATTGCAGACATTCTACAGGTGTGAGGAGGGATACGAGGAGGACAGCGCAAATGTTATCCAGAACGTCTGCAAGCGCCTACTCCAGAACTTATGGCACGAGGCTCGGGTGCAGGCTGTTCGAGACTACTACGCCTTGCGTGGTATCAAGAAGACCAAGCCGGCGTGCCGCGATAAGTTCCTGAGTAAGGAGCAGTACATGAAGGTAATTCTTAAGGCCTTCTACTTAAGTTCCTTCATTTAGTAATTCTTAGCCGTAGCGCTGAAGTTTCTATTTGCTAACTTAGGCGCCTCCGAGATGGTGTGCGGATCGGATGCATTGTTGGGAGGTGTTGGTCGATGAGTGGTGCTCACAAGAATGGCTAGCCCTCCACAACTAGGCCAAGGACAAACGTGCCCAAATGGAAGGTGTGCCACACCATCAAGGCAGCTCCAACTTATATCAGTTCGGGCGCAACTGGGTATGTGGTTTGCTTCATGATTCATGCAATTCATTCATCATGCTAGCTTGAGCCCTTTAATTACTAATTTTCATTGTTTCTCTCTTTCAGGCACGCTACAATAAGGCGGATAAGGTGCCAGAGGTGTACGACCTGTATGCCATGGCCCACACTGGCTCTTTCAAGAAAGTCAAGGCTTTCTCTCAGTCTGACCTCGATGATGCAAACAACTTCACCAACATCTCCTCCCACAACAAGCTCGTGAGATATAGAGATGAGGGGAAGGCGAGGAAAGGGGAGGACTTTAACCCGAGCCAGGGTCCCATTGATCCAGAGCTGGTGATGATATCTGGTGGCGGGAGGTCCCATGGCTCCATAGCCATTGGAGATGGACTTATCCGTTGTCCTAGCACTCTCCCGGAGATCAAGGCG
>NW_025290099.1:0-1073 GCF_018294505.1 Triticum aestivum | reverse complement strand
AACTTAGATAAGTTCACGGACAGTTCACGGACACATGATGAAACATGACACGACACGACACGACATAGAAAAGCAACAAAATAAAAAACCAAACATGACGAGCTTGACTCCGGGCTTGAACATCTTCATCTTGACCTCCTTCTTCCACCTTGGCCGCGCGCGCCCCTTCAACACCGTCTTCATCTTCACACCTCCTCCTCCTCGTCGTAGGGAAGGGAGTGCATCTGGCCTGGAGCGGGGAAGATGCGCTCGTAGTTGGTGTAGATGTTGTAGACGGTGAAGAAGATGGCCTCGCAGCCGCACCAAAAGACTTGGCCGAGGAGCTCGCGCGCGTCAAATGGGTTGGTGAAGGTGACCGTGAGCAGTAGGAGGATGCCGCCGCGGTCACGAACCTCGTTGAGGGTGAACATCCTCGGCGAGCCCCGTGGGAGGTGGGCATAGCCGGCTCTGAGGAAGGCGCGGGTGAGTTCGACGAAACCCCTCCACCTTGAAATAGCCCACACACGGAGCTCCCTCTCCACGAGCACGCCCGGTGGGTAGCGCAGCTCCGGCACCACACGCGGACGGCTGAAGGTCGGCCCGTTGAACTGCATCTTCTTCACTTGGTCTCGCTTGGGGAGGGCTCGGTCGCTTGGGTGTTTGAAGTTGGAGAGGATCGGATCTGGCTTGTGGGTGGGAGAGGAAGAGAGGCACCCCATTTATAGGCCTGTGGGTGGGAGAGGAAGAGAGAAAGGATGAGAACGGTGCGTGTGTGAATCCGGACGCGTGTGTGTATCCGTTACGTTTTGCACACTTAAATTTTTGCACGAAAACGATGCATCTTTGACCGGGCAGTGCATGTGAACCGATGCCCTGAACCACCTAGCTCGCCTCGCTAGCCTAGCTCGCCTAGCGCGCCTCGCTCGCCTCACTCGCATGCATGCACGTCGCCGCCTCCCGCGCATGCGCAAACCCACGTAGCCGCCTCCATGCATGCAAGGCCTGGAAAGGCTGAGACGGGCTATTTACTGCAGTCTCAGGCCCAGACAACGAGACGGCCCAATGGTCCATCCAGCGCGCCCGATATTTGTTAA
>NW_025290098.1:0-1073 GCF_018294505.1 Triticum aestivum | reverse complement strand
TTTGCTAGTTTGGGTGAGATATTGTGCTTCCCCTGTATCCCCAACACCTGATTGCATAACCGGAAAGGTTCGGGAGTATCATAGGTGGGAATTCTAGTAGCTCTAGTTCTTCTTCCACGGATATTGGTTTGAGATTGGGATTTCTTACCGATTATTCGTTCTTGATCCGTACCTTGTTGATTTATTGCTCTACCTTAATTCTTCGTGGCTTCTCAATTTATGGATATGTGATCATTTCAAGAGGAATGCATTCGTTCATTTTGTTCGGATGTGAAGACTATATGTTGCAATTTCCATTCCGTTGGATTCAGCTTCTATATTGTTGGCTATCTATGTGCTAATGGTGGTCAACCTCTTCAGGATGGCTCCTCCAACGCGCACGACTCCGAATCCTAATCCGCCTCCGCCTCCGCCTCCTCCGGAAGCATGGCAAGCTGTGATGGCCGCTACTAATGCAAACACACAGTTGATCATGCAAATTCTCCAAGAGCGCAATCAAGGCAATCAAGGGAATCAAGGCCACAATCAGCACCACTTTGCTACTCTGAACCAGTTCCTTGCTAATGGCCCAAAGATTTTCAGCGGTTGTGTTGAGGCTACCGATGCTGACGATTGGCTAGTGGATCTGGGCAAGCATTTTGAATGCAGCAACGTCAGGCCTGAAGATTTCGTCAAGTTCGCTTCTTTCCAGCTCAAAGATCAGGCTGCAGAGTGGTTCCAGCAGTACAAGGATTCCAGAGGTGGACGTGTTATCACTTGGGACGATTTCCGTCAAGATTTCCGCGCTCATCACATCCCTCAAAGTGTGGTTGAGAGTAAGCGTCAGGAATTCCGCAATCTCAAGCAAGGCTCTATGTCTGTCTATGACTACAACAAGTTGTTCCAGAAGCTCGCCCGTTTTGCCAAGCAGGATGTTCCTGATGAGAAAAGCATGATCTATCAGTTCAGGGGTGGTCTTCGTGAGGAAATTCAGCTCGCTCTTGTCCTCTTTGAGCCGTTGAGATACGATGAGTTCTACAACATGGCACTGAAGCAAGAGGCTGCTCAGATGAGATGTGATGCTTCCAGGAAGC
>NW_025290097.1:0-1073 GCF_018294505.1 Triticum aestivum | reverse complement strand
CAGAAGGTAGATCCGGGAATCTCCCGCATCAAGAGAAACATTCGGAAAGGAATTGCGAATTGCTTCTCCATTAATGATCAAGGGGTCGTATACTTCGGGAATCGACTAGTGGTTCCCAAAGTGCGAAACCTGAGGCGTTTGATCCTTAAGGAAGCTCATGAATCTCCTCTCACCATTCATCCCGGTAGCACTAAGATGTATCAGGACCTACGCCAGAGGTTCTGGTGGACTAGGATGAAGAGAGAAATTGCTCAGTATATTGCAAATTGCGACGTCTGTCGTCGTGTAAAAGCAGAGCACCAACGGCCTGCTGGCACCCTTCAACCCTTAGCTATTCCTGAATGGAAATGGGATAAAATTGGTATGGATTTCATTACCGGTTTTCCCAGGACCAAGAGAGGGAATAATGCTATTTTCGTCGTGGTCGATCGTCTTTCCAAAGTAGCCCATTTCCTACCTGTTCGAGAGTGTATAACCGCTAGTCAGCTGGCAGACTTATACATCTCCCGAATAGTGTCCCTCCATGGTGTTCCTTTGGAAATTAACTCGGATCGAGGAAGTCTTTTCACCTCTCGATTTTGGGAAAGTTTCCAAAATGCTATGGGAACCCGTCTCTCCTTTAGCACCGCCTTCCACCCTCAGTCGAGTGGTCAAGTGGAACGCGTCAACCAGATTCTAGAAGACATGCTTCGAGCCTCTGTTATCTCATTCGGAATGGACTGGGAAAAGTGCCTTCCATTTGCCGAATTCGCTTACAACAACAGCTATCAATCTAGCTTGGGTAAAGCCCCTTTTGAAGTTCTCTATGGACGACGGTGTCGAACACCCCTTAACTGGTCAGAGACCGGGGAAAGACAATTCTTTGGCCCGGATATGATTCAGGAAGCAGAAGAACAAGTTCGCATCGTTCGTGAAAAGTTGAAAACAGCCCAATCTCGTCAAAAGAGTCAATATGACCGAAAACATAAGGCTATGACTTTCGAGGTTGACGAGAAGGCTTATCTTCGGGTCACCCCTCTGAAGGGAACCCATCGTTTCGGTATCAAAGGCAAATTGGCTCCTCGTTACATTGG
>NW_025290096.1:0-1073 GCF_018294505.1 Triticum aestivum | reverse complement strand
AATCTAGTTACATTGTGATGAATCGAACACCCATAGAGTTCTGGTGTTGATCATGTTTTGCACGCGAGAGAGGTTTAGTCAGCGGATCTGCGACATTCAGATCCGTGTGTACTTTGCAAATCTCTATGTCTCCATCTTGAACATTTTCACGGATGGAGTTGAAACGACGCTTGATGTGCCTGGTCTTCTTGTGAAACCTGGGCTCCTTTGCGAGGGCAATAGCTCCAGTGTTGTCACAGAAGAGTTTGATCGGCCCCGACGCATTGGGTATGACTCCTAGGTCGGTGATGAACTCCTTCACCCAAATCGCTTCATGTGCTGCCTCCGAGGCTGCCATGTACTCCGCTTCACACGTAGATCCCGCCACGACGCTCTGCTTGCAGCTGCACCAGCTTACTGCTCCACCATTCAACATATACACGTATCCGGTTTGTGACTTAGAGTCATCCGAATCTGAGTCGAAGCTAGAGTCGACGTAACCCTTTACGACGAGCTCTTCGTCTCCTCCATAAACGAGAAACATGTCCTTTGTCCTTTTCAGGTACTTCACGATATTCTTGACCGCTGTCCAGTGTTCCTTGCCGGGATTACTTTGGTATCTTGCTACCAAACTTACGGCAATGTTTACATCGGGTCTGGTACACAGCATGGCATACATAATAGATCCTATGGCTGAAGCATAGGGGATGACACTCATCTCTTCTTTATCTTTTGCCGTGGTCGGTGACTGAGCTGAGCTCAGTCTCATACCTTGTAACATAGGCAAGAACCCCTTCTTGGACTGATCCATTCTGAATCTCTTCAAAATCTTATCAAGGTATGTACTTTGTGAAAGACCTATGAGGCGTCTCGATCTATCTCTATAGATCTTGATGCCTAATATATAAGCAGCTTCTCCAAGGTCCTTCATTGAAAAACACTTATTCAAGTAGGCCTTAATGCTGTCCAGAAATTCTATATTATTTCCCATCAGGAGTATGTCATCTACATATAATATGAGAAATGCTACAGAGCTCCCACTCACTTTCTTGTAAACGCAGGCTTCTCCATAAGTCTGCATAAACCCAAACGCT
>NW_025290095.1:0-1073 GCF_018294505.1 Triticum aestivum | reverse complement strand
ACATGCATATTATCAAGAAGGGTTGGTGGAGTTATTGCAGCAAGCCAGCTTTGACTCTTGGCTAGACTATCCTACGATACTTCAACTTGAAATGGTTTTGCGCACACGAGTCCACTACTCACCACTTCAATACACTACCGAGGATCCGCCTCCGTCTTCCTACGGAAGAGCCATCCTCGGCACTCACACTTATCTTGAGGCTTTTAGTAGTTTCCATTTACTTGTCTATGAGCTGTATAGGCAACCAAGTAGTCCTTTACCGCGGACGCGGCTATTCGAATAGATCATGATAACCCTGCAGGGGTGTACTTCTTCATACATGTTTCCACCACTTAGCGTCTGCACACGACATGTGCTCGGCAGACTTCAAGCGAAAGCCGACGTGGGTGTAGACCACGACCTACCTAAACACTTAAGCCTCTAGTCCAGGTTTATCGCCTATCCAGGTTCCATCCGCAGGGAGACCGGCCGAGGTTTCCCATACGGCCCCGAACGATGTGAACAGGGTTCCCGAGATACCTAACGGGTATTCGGTACACCCGGCCACGTACCTACCGCATCACAGCCCACCCCTATGGTCAGCGCTGTCCACGGCCTCCAGTAGGCTACAAACACCAAAAACTACTTGCAACTCCTGGACAGAGAGCTAGGGTGAATAAGAAGTCGAGCGGGGTCATATTTCAGGGCCCAATGCATGGTAGTAGCTATATCTTAAATCACACATACAGATCTCAGTGCTTAAGGTCGGCTTCAATGAAACAACCCACCATGTACTCCTACATGGCCTCTCATCGATACCTTTACCAAATCGTGTTCACCACACCACTCTCATTACCGACATAATCATTTCACTCTAGCCCATCACCCAGATGAACCAGACCTGACACGACTCTAAGCATAGCAGGCATAGCAAGGTAGGAACAACACATACATATGGCTCAATCAACTCCTACACATGCTAGTGGGTTTCATCTAGTTACTGTGGCAATGACAGGTCATGCAGAGGAAATGGGTTCAACTACCGTAGCACACAGCAGTTTGAAACGCGTTGTCTTAATGCAGTAAAAGAGAGC
>NW_025290094.1:0-1073 GCF_018294505.1 Triticum aestivum | reverse complement strand
AGGCCGTAGAGTACCTCAACTCAACAATTTGTGTGATTAATCTGACCAAAAGCACATCGGAAACAGGAGGAAGGGATTTGCAAATGCATCAGACTGTTTGGAAACCTGGGATGACTCGGACAGCATAACGGCTGTAAATGCTCAGAAAAGATTTTGAGACATTCACAAAAATGGTGGCATAACCACTCAGAAGCACAATATCAAGGTTTCGAGATCAACAGTTAACATACGGAAGTAGTAGGAGCTGAACTGAGGCTTGAATCAACAATCTTATAAGTCTACGGATTAGTAACACGTGATCCTGATAGAAGGGAGAGATATCCTAATTCTTAATCCCCGTAGAAGATAAGATGATGACTCAGATCAGAAGGGCATAAGGTATAAGGAGTAAAAAGAGCCTTACGTTCCATCCCACAATCAATTCCCTTACATAACTAAAGAATTTCTAGACTCAACTTCGACCAGTTTGGCTTGGTAATCCTATAGGCAGTCAAGCTCTGATACCAACGCTGTCAGGACCCCGACTCGATGTCACATCGATCTAGCCGGTAACACCTCATATCGCTTTGCGGCCTCACGCACGGTATCCCCACGGGTGTCGCCTTACCTTTGCCCGGGACCGTTTGCGCCTTTTGGCTCACGTATATGATAGTGTCGCTAGCATCCATATGATAAGGAGCCCGGGCTGACATGGCTAGTCGTAAACCCAAAGTGGCACAGACTTACAGGGACAGGCATCCATGACCCAGCATCGAACGTGTCGGTCATCAGCGAGTGAATCCAGGCTGTAGCACTGGGCTAGCAGGACTCCGGTAAACCGGGCTGTAGCGGGCTAACAGGACTCCGGTATTCATCGCGTGACATTTCCCGAAGGGACAGACACAGGAACGAAGAAGGACACATGCCGGCCAGCCTAAGTGTTCCGGAGCAGTAGCAAGCTACCATGGCTCAGTGGCAACACTAGGAGACATTTCCCGGTAAGAGAGGCTACTAAAGATAAACAACTAGATGGTCAGATCCCACACATACCAAGCATTTCAATAACATACACACAATATGCTCGATATGTGCAA
>NW_025290093.1:0-1073 GCF_018294505.1 Triticum aestivum | reverse complement strand
CGAGGAAGTTTCTACTGACGCCAAGAAGCAAGCAAGGTTCCGCAAGGGCCTTAGTCCTGAGCTTCGCCGCGACCTCCGTCTGCATGAGTGCACATCCTTTTCGAAACTTGTCAACAAAGCCATCAGTGCTGAAACTGGTCAGACTGACTACGACGCAACACGCAAGCATGGACGTGACATGGGTTCCTCATCCGGTGCTGGTCCTCAGAAGCGCCGCGTGTGGGTACCCAACACCGCCCTGCCACCCAGGTTCACACCGAGGCCATCCTTCCAGGCGCCTCGCCCCGCTCAACAGTCTGCTCCAGCCAAGCCCTATGGGGGTCCAACCAATAATGCTCCTCCACGTACCAGTTCCGTGACTTGTTTCAAGTGTGGGGAATCTGGTCACTATATGCGGGAGTGCCCCCAGACCAACCCCAATCAATCTGCTAAAGCTGTTGGTCGTGGCAAGCCGACAGGGAAAGTATTCCACGCTAAATCGGTCACCGCTTCACGTGGCCAGGTCAATTGTATCTCTGCCGAAGAAGCTCAAGAAGATCCCAACGTCGTTCTCGGTACGCTTCTTGTTAATTGCCACCCGGCATCTGTTCTTTTCGATACAGGAGCCTCTCATTCTTTTATATCTGAAAATTATGCTCGTTTGCATAACGTTGCATTCTGTGACTTGCCATCCTCCATGGTAATTCAAACTCCGGGATCCAAATGGCAAACTTCTAGAGTAAGCCATGGAAATGAAATCCAAGTCGATAGACTTGTTTTCCTCGCATCTTTGATAGCCCTTAAATCTTCAGATATTAATATCATTTTGGGTATGGACTGGATGTCAGCTCATCAAGCCAAAATTGATTGCTTCTCTAGGACCGTTCAACTCACCCATCCTTCGGGGAAGATAGTCAATGTTTTGACTCGAATCGCCAAGCGACAATTATATTCTCTTAACGCCAGCCCTTTGCCAGACCTTGAGGACGTTTCGGTAGTCCGTGACTTTCCGGATGTCTTTCCAGAGGAATTGCCAGGTGTTCCACCTGACAGGGATGTTGAGTTCGTAATAGACCTCATCCCCGGAACCGTTC
>NW_025290092.1:0-1073 GCF_018294505.1 Triticum aestivum | reverse complement strand
GAGGTATATTCAATGCTGAAATCAGCGGAAGGGGAGATCAGAAAAGAACATCAAGTGTTGATGGTGAATAAAACCACTAAGTTCAAGAAGGGCAAGGGTAAGAAGAACTTCAAGAAGGACGGCAAGGGAGTTGTCGCGCCCGGTAAACCAGTTACTGGGAAGAAGTCAAAGAATGGACCCAAGCCCGAGACTGAGTGCTTTTATTGCAAGGGAAGTGGTCACTGGAAGCGGAACTGCCCCAAATACTTAGCGGACAAGAAGAAGGCCGGCAACACCAAAGGTATATGTGATATACATGTAATTGATGTGTACCTTACCAGTACTCGTAGTAGCTCCTGGGTATTTGATACCGGTGCGGTTTCTCATATTTGTAACTCAAAACAGGAACTACGGAATAAACGGAGACTGGCGAAGGACGAGGTGACGATGCGCGTCGGGAATGGTTCCAAGGTCGATGTGATCGCCGTCGGCACGCTACCTCTGCATCTACCTACGGGATTAGTTTTAAACCTCAATAATTGTTATTTAGTGCCAGCTTTGAGCATGAACATTGTATCTGGATCTCGTTTAATTCGAGATGGCTATTCATTTAAATCCGAGAATAATGGTTGTTCTATTTATTTGAGAGATATGTTTTATGGTCATGCCCCGCTGGTCAATGGTTTATTTTTGATGAATCTCGAACGTGATGTTACACATGTTCATAGTGTGAATACCAAAAGATGTAAAATTGATAACGATAGTCCCACATACTTGTGGCACTGCCGCCTTGGTCACATTGGTGTCAAGCGCATGAAGAAGCTCCATGCAGATGGACTTTTGGAGTCTCTTGATTACGAATCATTTGACACGTGCGAACCATGCCTCATGGGTAAGATGACCAAGACTCCGTTCTCCGGAACAATGGAGCGAGCAACCAACTTATTGGAAATCATACATACCGATGTGTGTGGTCCAATGAGTGTTGAGGCTCGCGGAGGATATCGTTATGTTCTCACTCTCACTGATGATTTAAGTAGATATGGGTATGTCTACCTAATGAAACACAAGTCTGAAACCTTTGAAAAGTTCAA
>NW_025290091.1:0-1073 GCF_018294505.1 Triticum aestivum | reverse complement strand
TAGGACATTAGACACATTATAATTGCATTTCCATCATTTCATTCTTCGAGAGTCGTCTCGACGGCCATGTGGAAGTCATAGAACAGCTTATCCACATAAATTATTCATGTTTAGCACCTTTACATAAACTTTTGATCTGTTGCCGATGATTTTTTATTGGCTAAACAAAAAACTTACTTAAATAGCATCATTGAGACATTCCACCAGCATTGCTTCCTTTGAAGCTTCGGAAGTAGTATGTTCGACCATATGGATCTCGTATAACAACTTATAACTAGTAATCATATAATTTCGTCACCAATTTTGTTACCTTTTGATCCTTCACTATAGATTTTCACTTTGCTTAAAGCTGAAAACTTATTAATTAAGCGTCATTGACATATTCCAAAATTGTTTCCACAATTTCAAGCTTCGAGGTTAGTCCATGCATCTATATGCACCTCAGATAGCAAATTACCTATAGAAATCTGATAGTTTGATACATTTTTAACCGTTTTGATCCATCATGGTAGATTTTTTATTTTTGCCAAACTGAAAACTTGTTTAAATTGCATTATCAACAAGTGATAGAAGCCTTTGTTCGTTTTTCGTTTCGAAGTTGTCTTTGCCGCCATTTGAAAATCCTACAACAACTTATATATCTAGGAGTCACATAATTTTTAGCAGTTTGTCATAACCTTTTGATTTATTACTTTGAATTTTCTCCTCCTTTGAAACTCAGAAATCATTTAAATAGGACATTAGACACATTATAATTGCATTTCCATCATTTCATTCTTCGAGAGTCGTCTCGACGGCCATGTGGAAGTCATAGAACAGCTTATCCACATAAATTATTCATGTTTAGCACCTTTACATAAACTTTTGATCTGTTGCCGATGATTTTTTATTGGCTAAACAAAAAACTTACTTAAATAGCATCATTGAGACATTCCACTAGCATTGCTTCCTTTGAAGCTTCGGAAGTAGTATGTTCGACCATATGGATCTCGTATAACAACTTATAACTAGTAATCATATAATTTCGTCACCAATTTTGTTACCTTTTGATCCTTCACTATAGATTTTCACTT
>NW_025290090.1:0-1073 GCF_018294505.1 Triticum aestivum | reverse complement strand
ATTGTTCTCGAGCTTAGTAACATACCGGTGGTTCGTGACTTTCCAAATATCTTCTTGGAAGTGTTACCGGGTTGTCACCTGACTGTTATGTTGAGCTCGTGATCAAGTTGGTTTATCCTGTAAACCACCCTTTCTCCAAGAATCCGTGTTGGATACCCCTGAGCTAGTTGGTTAAGCTAGACAACAACCTGGAGAGTTGGAAGATAAAAGCTTGCCTGACTTAGTTCGTTCCAAAGGGATATTCTTGTGTAGTGTGTGTTGAAGAGAGATGATATCTTCATCGATTGGTCCCTGTGATCAGTTATTGGACCTATTGCCTGATAAAAACTTTGATTTGAGTATGGGTTATCGTCAAATCAAATCAGAACCAACGATGTTCGTAATGTTGTCTTACTCGTGGTTGATCCCTCGAGCATACACCATTATATCTTTTGGGTCTGACCAATGCTATCACTTGTTCACTTAACTATGGAATTCCTTTTAAAAGGAAACCCAGATGAATTGTTGTTGTGCCCATTGACAACATCCTTGTCTTCCCCATAATTTTGCTGAACATTAAGCTAGTGTTGGAAACTTTTGAAAGCATTTGTTCATGCTAGCTCATGAAGCATATGTTCAGATGTAAGAAGTGATTCCTCTAGTTCATGTGCATTTGATGCAAGTTACCGCCGTGGACTCGAGAAAGTCAATGTTGCTTCCTCTGGAATCATCGCAAGTCAGTCATGCACACGTGCGAAGTATTCTGTGGTCTGGAGACTTGCAACCTTCATTCCATATGTGTATCCTAGCACACCAAGCCACTGACTGATTTGTTCAAGGAGAAGGAGTATCTTCATAAGAGCTAATCCGGACTTATGAAAGAACTTCGATATCCTCGCTGATGGTTCCCAACCAGAACTCGGTAGTGTTTTATTGTAAGACTACCATGTGGGCATGCTTGTCTGGGACAACGTGTTCACATGTTTGTAGCAGAACCAGCTCATGTTTTGGAGCTTGCTATCGTAGTTCATCTCCCGAGAATCCCGCAACGTCATCTCGTCGATTTGTGTTGCAAACTTTCATTTTTCTTCCTA
>NW_025290089.1:0-1073 GCF_018294505.1 Triticum aestivum | reverse complement strand
AGAGGAAATGGGTTCAACTACCGTAGCACACAGCAGTTTGAAACGCGTTGTCTTAATGCAGTAAAGGAGAGCAGGAGCGAGAACATGGGATTGTATCGATATGATCAAATGGTTGGTTGCTTGCCTGATGGTTCGATGCACTGATACGGTTCTTCGTTAGGGTAATCACGGTACTCCTCGGGGGCAGAACCTGTCGCAAAGGACATCGATACACAAGCATCACCAAACAATGTGCAACAATATGATGCATGCATGAAACATGGCAATATGAGTGTGTTGGGCTAATGCAACTAAAACCAGAAGGGTTTGAACAAATTTGAATCAAGGATTCAATTTTCAAACTCAAACATGGCCTCTTTTAAGTGCTTTTTCTTGTTCTGCTTAAAACATCAATTTAACTTGTTTAATCATGCATGAAAATAGTACAGATGGATAGATTGGATTTTTCTGATCATTTTTCATATATAATTTGTCCAATTTGGAGTTACAGAATAAAAGTTATGAATTTTTGAAGTTTAAATAATATTCTGGAATTTCCTGATTTAAATTTAAATCCAGAAAATCAATTTCTGCGTCAGCCTGACATCAGTGTGACGTCAACAGGTCAACAGAACAGGTCTGGGTCAAACCTGACAGTGGGTCCCGCATGTCAGGGTGATTATTTTAATTAAGATTTAATTAAAACTAATCCTGTATAATTAGCAGGGCTGGGCCCCACCTGTCATTGACTCAGGGGAGTCAACCAGGGCCCACCCGTGGTCAAAGTCAAAGCCAGCGACGCCGGCGTTTAGCCGCCGGCGAGCCAGACGCGGCGGCGGGAGTGGTTTTGGCCATTTCGGCCACCAAAGGGGCCGCGGAGACCACCGGAGTGGAGCTGAGGACAAACCGCAGCTCTTGGCGGAGTCCGTTGGGGTCGGGGTGGCCGGAGTCGACGGCGGCGAGCTCGGCTGCGGCTGCCGGAGTTCGGGTGCGGTCGGAATCGACGTTGCAGGGGGTTTGGGGAGGCGTTAGTGCATGCTGCGTGCTCCTGGTGAGGTGGGGAGCACGATAGTGCGCTCGGTTGGGTGCTACGG
>NW_025290088.1:0-1073 GCF_018294505.1 Triticum aestivum | reverse complement strand
AATTTTTCTGATAATTTTTCATATATAAATTATTTAATTTGGAGTTACGGTTAATTTTCTATGATTTTTAGAAGTTTTAGGCATTTTCTGGAATTTCCTGGATATTAATAAATCCAGTAATTGAATTAATGCGCCAGCCTGACGTCATCATGACGTCAGCAGGTCAACTGGGCGCCTCCAGGTCAAACCTGACACTGGGACCCACATGTCAGTGTGATTAGCTTAACTAAAATTAATTAAAACTAATCCTAATAGTCAACAGGGCTGGGCCCCACCTGTCATTGACTCAGGAGAGTCAACCGGGGCCCACCCGTGGTCAAAGTCAAAGTCGGCTGCCGGCGTTTAGCCGCCGGCGAGCCCGACGCGGCGGCGAGAGTGGTTTTGGCCACTCCGGCGACCAAATGGGCCGCGGAGGGCATCTAGGAGGAGCTGGGGACGAGCCGAAGCTCCTGGTGGAGTCAGTTGCGCTCGGGGCAGCCGGAATCGGTGCCGACGGCGAGCGAGGCGGCGGCCGGAGCTCGGGTGTGCTCGGTTTCGGCGTTACACGGCACGGCGGGTGCGGCCGATGGGCTCTACGGGATGCTGGGGTCACCAGGAATACCCGGAGGCAACGAGCGCAGGCGGAGAAGCTCGGGAGCACGGAGCTCACCGGCCATGGCGGACGGCGGCTTCGGGTGCTCGTGGGGCGGCGGCTACAGGGCGCAATCGAAGGGGGAAAGAGGGAGGGGAGGCGTAGGAGCTCACAGCGGTGCCGTAGGGATGGTTGGCCGGCTCGGGGGCGCGCCGGAGTGGCCGAATCGACGGAGAAGCTCCTCGGCGGCCGGCGAGGGGAAAACGTCGGGGGTGGCGTTCCGGGGCTCTTCTGGTCGCGTGACACGACGAGGAGGTCGAGGGAGGACCGGCGGAGCTTCCTGGGGCGTCGGCGAGGCTAGGGGTGGCCGGTGGCCATGGGTACGGCGACGATGGCGGCGAGCTCCGCTCGGTGGTGTGCGCGAGAGGGAAACAGAGGAGGGAATGGGGTCCAGGGGGAGAGAGGGGAGGTGCAGGGGGCGAGGGCGTCTCCGTGGCGTCGC
>NW_025290087.1:0-1073 GCF_018294505.1 Triticum aestivum | reverse complement strand
GTTGAAAATCATTTTAGTGGGTACTGGAAATGTTCTTAGCCCACATAAATATTTTCAGTTCGATCAGACGCTGAAAAATGTCGTCGTGAATAGTGAAAATCAGCTTTATGGTTACTTTATGGAAAGCCACCTTTTGGGGCTTTGCTCCAAAAGATCTTGGGGATGACATGGATGGATAGGAGCCATTTTTTGGGCCCCTCATGAGGGTGTGGCCGGCCACATGGGGTATCCCCCCTTGGGGACCCTCTTGTTCCTTGGTTTCACTCCTAGGTCCTTGTGGAAGGACTTCATTCATGTGCATTTTGGGTTTTTTGTGAAACTACCCTACCCCATTGGGATTTCCTATAAATAGAGGTGGAGGGGCAGCCCTCCACACTCATCCCTTGCTCTCATACACATGCCATGCATTATCTGGCTTCTTCTCTCCCTCCCACGAAAAGAGTTTCGTAGAGCCGTAAGGCTGTCTGGGTTCCGGCAGGAACTAGTTCTGGACGGCGAAGCCCTGCCGGATAGATGACACCGTATGTGTGCAACTCTGTAGAGAGATCGTAGTTTCGGTCTTAGTTCGTGAGTGCCTCCCGAAGGGCTGTCTGTGTGACCGTTCGAGTTTCGAAGGTCCTCCCGAAGGGCTGTCCGAGTGACCGTTCGAGTTTCGAAGGTCCTCCCGAAGGGCTGTCCGCGACACCGTCCGGGGGGCTGTTCGACCGCCTCCTGGAGGGCTGTCTGAGGAGCAGATGAGGGTATACATCCTCGCGGTTGGGAGGTTGTAAATCCTAGCTGCGGGGATCTGCACCGCCGATCGTCATCGACTCTACTTCCCGCTGCACTACGAGTCGGTAACGAAAAAGATCAAACCATGTATGCAGTCTCCATAGTGGTCCTGGGCTGGTGCGTAGGTCGGAAAATTTTTGTTTTCTGCTGCGTTCCCCTACAGTGGCATCAAGAGCCGTGCTATGCGTAGATGCAGGTTTCGATCTAGAATACATGGAGATGTATGCGTATTGCATAATATAATTAGGTAGTAGATGAGATCTATTGCTGAAAATTATTTATGCGGGTGACAGATGAAATCT
>NW_025290086.1:0-1073 GCF_018294505.1 Triticum aestivum | reverse complement strand
AACGCACCCCGTGGTGCGTCAATCATGGAAATCGCTCCGGGACCCCAAAACAATGAGTAATAATCCATGAAACGGGGCAGAGTCAGCCAAAACTGCGAGTGTTGATGACCGACACATAAATGCACCCCAGGGATCGTCAATCATGGAAATCGCTCTAGGACCCCAAAACGGTGAGTAATAGTGCACGAAATGAACCAGAATTGGCCAAAATTGTGAGTGTTGATAACCGACACGTAAACGCACCCTGCGGTTCGTCAGTTGTGGAAATCACTCCGGGGCCCCAAAACTGGGTAATAGTCACGGAACGGGACAGAATCGGCCAAAACTACGAGTGTTGATGATCGACACGCAAACGCACCCCAGGGTTCGTCAATCGTGGAAATCACTCGAGGACCCCAAAACAGTGAGTAATAGTCCAAGAGACGGGCCAAAATCGGCCAAAACTGCGAGTGTTGATGACCGACACGTAAGCGCACCTTTGGGTTCAACAACTATGGAATTCGCTTTGGGACCCCAAAACGGTGAGTAATAGTCCAAGAATCGGACCAGAATCAGCCCAAACTGCGTTCGTTGATGACCGACATGTAAACGCACCTTAGGGTTCAACAACCATCAAAATCGCTTAGGGACACGAAAACGGTGAGTAATAGTCCATGAAACGGGCCAGAATCAACCAAAATTGCGACTGTTGACGACTTACACGTAAACGCACCCCGGTCATTGTGAATGTGGAAATAGCTCTGGGACCCCAAAATGGTGAGTAATAGTCCACGGAAGAGCCCAGAATCGAACAAAATTACGATTGCTGGTGAGCGACATGTAAACGCACGCCGGGGTGCGTCAATTATGGAAATCGCTCCGGACCCCAAAACAATGAGTAATAAACCATGAAACGAGGCAGAGTCAGCCAAAACTGCGAGTGTTGATGACCGACACATAAATGCACCCCAGGGATCGTCAATCATGGAAATCGCTCTAGGACCCGAAAACGGTGAGTAATAGTGCACGAAATGAACCAGAATTGGCCAAAATTCTGAGTGTTGATAACCGACACGTAAACGCACCTTGCGGTT
>NW_025290085.1:0-1073 GCF_018294505.1 Triticum aestivum | reverse complement strand
CTTGAAGTCTGCCGAGCACATGTCGTGTGCAGACGCTAAGTGGTGAAAACATGTATGAAGAAGTACACCCCTGCAGGGTTAATATGATCTATTCGAATAGCCGTGTCCGCGGAAAAGGACTTCTGGGTTGCTTATATCAGTTCATAGACAAGTGAAAGTGGATACTCTAAAATACGCAAGATAAGCGTGAGTGCTATGGATGGCGTTCTCGTAGGGAGACGGGAGCGGATCCATAGTGGTGTATTGATATGGTGAATATGTGGACTCGTGTGCGCCACCTCAAAAGAGTTACTTGCAGTCGTAGTTCAGGATAGCCACCGAGTCAAAGCTGGCTTGCTGCAGTTAAACCCCACCATCCCCTTTGTTGATAATGAAGCATATGTAGTTAGTTCTGATGTAAGTCTTGCTGGGTACATTTGTACTCACGTTTGCCTATTTTATGTTTTTGCAGAGAGACTTCGGTCTCACTAGTAGTTTCGCGTGGACTTTGACGTTTAGCTTGTTACCTCAGCTACGATCTTGTGCCCTCGGCAGGATCTGGTAGATAGTCAGGCTTCTCAGCCTTTTTCATTTATAGATGTCTGTACTCAGACATGATAGCTTCTGCTTGTGCTTTGACTTGTATGCTCTGAGTGTTGGGTCATGAGACCCATGTTTGTAATATCTCGCTCCTCGGAGCCTATTGAATAAACTACTTGAGTCGTAGAGTCATTTTGTGATGCCATGTTGTATTGCACATATCGAGCATATTGTGTGTATGTTATTGAAATGCTTGGTATGTGTGGGATCTGACCATCTAGTTGTTTATCTTTAGTAGCCTCTCTTACCGGGAAATGTCTCCTAGTGTTTCCACTGAGCCATGGTAGCTTGCTACTGCTCCGGAACACTTAGGCTGGCCGGCATGTGTCCTTCTTCGTTCCTGTGTCTGTCCCTTCGGGGAAATGTCTCGTGATGAATACCGGAGTCCTGTTAGCCTGCTACAGCCCGGTTCACCGGAGTCCTGCTAGCCCAGTGCTACAGCCTGGTTTCACTCGCTGATGACCGACACGTTCGATGCTGGGTCATGGATGCCT
>NW_025290084.1:0-1073 GCF_018294505.1 Triticum aestivum | reverse complement strand
CCTTCGTGTAGACCCCACGCATCCGTTTCCCCCCTCCAGGTGTCGGCGGCGGCGCCGTCCGTGAGGGGGGCACACCCCGGACACGCGTGCCGGGTGTTTGCAACCGCCACAACACTTCCAAACTTGTGATAGGCCGCCTACGCAAGATTTGGCGGCATGCTAGCCCCCGGAGGCCGCCGGCCACAGCCGTAGACGCGCGAAGTGCATTCCGCGTAGAGGGAATTTTTCGGATACTTCTCCATCTCCAAAAATTATGAAAAAATACCATCGTTCTTATATCACATGTGCCCACGTCATGCAAAAAAACTCATGATTTTATCGCGTTCCGAGTATTTAGTAATATTGACGCCGCATCGTTACCGCAGAACGTCTACTACCGTGTCATCGCCGTCCGTGAGGGGGGGCCACGCCCCGAAGACGTGTCCCGCCTCTTCGGACATGCCACCACACCACCCCGCATGTATGAGGGCCCGGTGCGACGCTCCGGTGGCATTGCTACCCCCCCCAGTGCCCCCGTCCCGCCTAAACCTATAGCGTTTGACCACGGGATTTAGCCCTTTGACTTTGCACGGACGGGCTTTGACCAGTGGACCTCCCCACCCGGTTGTGTTAGGTCGTCCCATAGGAACACTTCGGAGCAACATCCGGGCCATACCCACAGCAAGATCCCCTCCGTGTAGACCCCACGCGTCCGTTTCCCCCCTCCAGGTGCCGGCGGCAGCGCCGTCCGTGAAGGGGGCACACCCCGGACACGCGTGCCGGGCGTTTGCAACCGCCACAACACTTCCAAACTTGTGAGATACCGCCTACGCAAGATTTGGCGGCATGCTAGCCCCCGGAGGCCGCCGGCCATAACCGTAGACGCGCGAAGGGCAATCCGCGTAGAGGGAATTTTTCGGATACTTCTCCATCACCAAAAATTATGAAAAAATACCATCGTTCCTATAGCACATGTGCCCACGTCATGCAAAATAACTCATGACTTTATCGCGCTCCGAGTATTTAGTAATATTGACGGCGCATCGTTACCGCAGAACATCTACTACCGTGTCATCGCCGTTCGTGAGGGGGGG
>NW_025290083.1:0-1073 GCF_018294505.1 Triticum aestivum | reverse complement strand
TGATGAGGACATCAATACAATTGTTACACCCACAGCCCCTGCTGCTATACATACTGGACCAATTACTAGAGCTCGTGCACGCCAACTAAATTACCAGGTACTTTCGTTTCTTGGTAATGATTCTAATGTTCATGAGAATATGATGCTGCCTAAATTGGATACATTTGTTTTGCTTACAAATGAAGGGCCTAGCTTGGAGAAGGATGAACATTGGAGCAAGAACAAGCATGGAGATGATGGCATGCGCAAGGGAAACAAGAACGGAGTTACAAGTGATGATTTCAGGACTTTGAAGCCACCATAATGGGTGCATGAAGCCTTGGACGAAATATACAAGACGCCACTTCATAAATTTCGTCCCGAGGCTATTTTAGGTGCTGCGTCACCTTATTATTGGGCCAGGCCCATGTAATTTCGAAATACATAAGTATGGGCTATTTTTAGAGTCCGTATGTGTGGGGAAACAAGAGATAGGGTTGATTTCGGACCCCTCCACCAAGGGCCACGAAATTCTCCCCCTCTTCCTCCATATATACAGCCCTTAGGGCATCGTTTAGACTTTGGGTTTTGTTTAGATTAAAAGTTCGCCATAGCTGCAACTTCGCGTACTTCCTTTGTGTTCAACGACCAGACAAAGGCGTCACAGAACCCCACCTTGATCAATAAAGCTTTCATCTTATATTCGCAATATCCAGATTGCAATCTTAGTTTCTTGCTTGTTCTTCGTTTGCTCGCAGGAAACAGACCCTCGTGGTCAGGTTGATCGTGCTCCAGCGTGGTCAATAACCTCTCGGAGTTGGTTTAGCGATTGCTAAGGCGCGACGTCCTCGCACGTTCGTAGTCGGATCGTCAAAGTCGACTTCCACCAAAGCGAAATCCATCATCTCATCGAAAGACGGGACACCTTTGCCTCTATCAAGTGGTATCAGATTTCCAGGTTGCTCGGTGAGATTTTACAGTTTTTCGTAGTTTAGATCGAGTCTGTTCTTCATACCTACAGTCCACGAAAAAGCCACAAAAAAAATTAGGGTTAGTTCATCATATCCGAACCAATCTGAGCCTTTGCATAATCT
>NW_025290082.1:0-1073 GCF_018294505.1 Triticum aestivum | reverse complement strand
GCTCTGGGACGCCAAAATGGTGAATAACCATGCACGAAATGGACCAGAGTCGACCAAAATTGTGTGTTGATGACTGACATGTAAACGCACCACGGAGTTCGTCAATCGTGGAAATCACTGCGGGACGGCCAAAACTAATTAATAGTGCAAGAAACGGGCCAAAATCGGCCCAAACTGCGATTGTTGATGATCGACACGTAAGCGCACCATGGGGTTCAACAACCATGGAAATCGCTTTGGGGCCCCAAAACGGTGAGTAATAGTCGACGAAACGGGCCAGAAGCGGCCCAAAAAGCGAGTGTTTCTAACCGACACATGAACGCACCCCGGTGTTCGTCAATCATGGAAATCACACCGGGACGCCAAAACAGAGTAATAGTGCACGAAACGGGCCAGAATTGGCAAAAACTATGAATGTTGATGACAGACACGTAAGTGCACCTTGGAGTTCAACAACCATGGTAATCGCTCTGGGACCACAAAGCGGCGAGTAATAGTGCACGAAACGGACCAGAATCGGCCAAAATTGTGAGTGTTGATGACCGAAACGTAAACGCACCACGGGGTTCGTAAATTGTGGAAATCACTCCAGGACCCCCGAAACTAAGTAATAGTCCAAGAAATGGGCCAGAATCGGCCAAAACTGCGAGTGCCACAAAACGAGCCCGAATCGGCCGAAACTGCGAGTGTTGATGATCGACACGTAAATGCACCCCGGGGTTTGTTAATTGCGCAAGTCACACCGGGACCCCAAACAGTGAGTAATAGTCCACGAAACGGGCCAGAATCGGCCACAACTGTGAGTGTTCATGACCGGCACGTAAACGCATTTTGGGGTTCAACAACTATGGAAATCGCTTCGGGACCCCTAAATGTTGAGTAATAGTCCTCGAATCGCGTCAGAATTGGCCCAAACTGTGAGTGTTGAGGACAGACACGCAAACGCACCCCGGGAATTGTCAATCATGGAAATCGCTCTGGGACGCCAAAATGGTGAATAATCGTGCACGAAATGGACCAGAGTCGACCAAATTTGTGTGTTGATGACTGACATGTAAACGCACCACGGAGTT
>NW_025290081.1:0-1073 GCF_018294505.1 Triticum aestivum | reverse complement strand
GAACGGATGCTTTCTGGAAAAAGAGTTTCTCTCGAAAGAAGTAAGTGGGAGGAAAGTAGAACTCGATGAAGTACTACCTCTTGAGCGGGATAGTGACGCAGCACAGGAAACCGTTCCTGTGATGCCCACACCAACTGAAGAGGAAAACCATGATAATGATCAAGGGACTTCGGATCGAGTTACTGCTGAACTTCGTAGGTCCACAAGGACACGTTCCGCACCAGAGTGGTACGGCAACCCTGTCCTGGAAATCATGTTGTTAGACAACAATGAACCTTCGAACTATGAAGAAGCAATGGCGGGCCCGGATTCCAACAAATGGCTTGAAGCCATGAAATCCGAGATAGAATCCATGTATGAAAACAAAGTATGGACTTTGACAGACTTGCCCGATGATCGGCGAGCGATAGAAAACAAATGGATCTTTAAGAAGAAGACGGACGCGGATGGTAATGTTACCATCTATAAAGCTCGACTTGTCGCTAAGGGTTATCGACAGGTCCAAGGGATTGACTACGACGAGACATTCTCTCCCGTAGCGAAGCTAAAGTCCGTCCGAATCATGTTAGCAATTGTCGCATACTATGATTATGAGATATGGCAGATGGACGTCAAAACAGCATTCCTTAATGGGCATCTTAAGGAAGAACTGTATATGATGCAGCCGGAAGGTTTTGTCGATCCTCGGAACGCTAACAAAGTATGCAAGCTCCAGCGATCCATTTATGGACTGGTGCAAGCATCTCGGAGTTGGAACATTCGCTTTGATGAGATGATCAAAGCGTTTGGGTTTATGCAGACTTATGGAGAAGCCTGCGTTTACAAGAAAGTGAGTGGGAGCTCTGTAGCATTTCTCATATTATATGTAGATGACATACTCCTGATGGGAAATAATATAGAATTTCTGGACAGCATTAAGGCCTACTTGAATAAGTGTTTTTCAATGAAGGACCTTGGAGAAGCTGCTTATATATTAGGCATCAAGATCTATAGAGATAGATCGAGACGCCTCATAGGTCTTTCACAAAGCACATACCTTGATAAGATTTTGAAGAGATTCAGAATGGATCAGT
>NW_025290080.1:0-1074 GCF_018294505.1 Triticum aestivum | reverse complement strand
GGTCACACAAGTGAGGAGTTTTCTTGGCCTCGCTGGATTCTATAGGCGTTTTGTGAGAGATTTCAGCACCATTGCTGCACCTCTCAATGAGCTTACAAAGAAAGATGTGCCTTTTCTTTGGGGTACCGCACAGGAAGAAGCCTTCACGGTATTGAAAGATAAGTTGACACATGCTCCTTTACTCCAACTTCCTGATTTTAATAAGACTTTTGAGCTTGAATGTGATGCTAGTGGAATTGGATTAGGAGGTGTGTTATTACAAGATGGCAAACCTGTTGCATACTTTTCTGAAAAATTGAGTGGGCCTAGTCTGAATTATTCTACTTATGATAAAGAATTATATGCTCTTGTTCGGACTTTAGAAACATGGCAACATTATTTATGGCCCAAAGAATTTGTTATACATTCTGATCATGAATCTTTGAAACATATTAAAAGTCAAGCTAAACTGAATCGTAGACATGCTAAATGGGTGAAATTCATTGAGACTTTCCCTTATGTCATTAAACACAAGAAGGGAAAAGAAAATGTTATTGCTGATGCATTGTCTCGTCGCTATACTATGCTTTCACAACTTGACTTCAAAATATTTTGTTTGGAGACCATCAAAGATCAATATGTGCATGATGCTGATTTTAAAGATGTAATGCAGAATTGTAAAGAAGGAAGAATGTGGAACAAGTTTGTTGTTAACGATGGATTTGTGTTTCGTGCTAACAAGCTATGCATTCCAGCTAGCTCCATTCATCTTTTGTTGTTGCAGGAGGCGCATGGAGGAGGATTAATGGGACACTTTGGCGTGAAGAAGACGGAGGACGTACTTGCTACACATTTCTTTTGGCCAAAGATGAGACGGGATGTTGAGCGTTTTATTGCTCGCTGCACTACATGTCAAAAAGCTAAGTCACGACTCAATCCTCATGGTTTATATATGCCTTTGCCTGTACCTAGTGTTCCTTGGGAGGATATATCTATGGACTTTGTTTTAGGTTTACCTCGAACAAAGAAGGGGAGGGATAGCATATTTGTTGTCGTGGATAGATTCTCGAAAATGGCACACTTTATACCATGTCA
>NW_025290079.1:0-1074 GCF_018294505.1 Triticum aestivum | reverse complement strand
AAGTTCAAAAAAATGAAATCCCTTTGTAAGAGACGAGTTTCCGTATGAAACCCTGATACTTCGAAAGAGATTATCCGTTTTGTACACGAACTGCATCTAGTTTTTGCCGTAACCCTCTCAAGTTTTTGGCACATTCTATGTGGGTGAAATGATTATACCATCCAACTTTCAACCTTTTTAGAGTTCATTTGTATTTCTTTTCATTTTCAGGGTCATATAGCTCAGAAAAATTAGTAAATGCATGGAAAGCAACAAATGAAGTCATAAAGGTTTGAAAATTGATGATGTGGCTTTGAAAGGTGCATTTTGAACACACAAAAAGTCTGGAGTTCAAATAAGTTTCAACCTTTTCAGAGTTCATTTGTAGAGCTTTTCATTTTCAGGGTCATATAGCTCAAAAAAATTCAGTAAATGCATGAAAAATAACAAATGAAGTCAGAAAGGTTTGAAAATTGATGATGTGGCTTTTAATGGTGCATTTTGAAAACACAAAAATCTGGTGTTAAAATAAGTTAAAAATATGAAATCCCTTTGTAACACACGAGTTTCCGTATGAAACCCTGGTACTTCGAAGGAGATTGTCCGTTTTGTACACGAAGTGCATCCAGTTTTTGCCGTAACCCTCTCAACTTTTTAGCACGTGCTATGTGGGTGAAATGATGATACCATGCCAACTTTCATCCTTTTCAGAGTTCATTTGTGGAGCTTTTCATTTTCAGGGTCATATAGCTGAAAAAATCAGTAAATGCATGAAAAATAACAAACGAAGTCAGAAAGGTTTGAGAATTGATGAGGCGGCTTTTAATGGTGCAGTTTGAACACACAAAAAGTCTCGAGTTCAAGTAATTTCAAAAAATTGAAATCCCTTTGTAACAAACGAGTTTCCGTATGAAACCCTGATACTTCGAAAGAGATTGCCCGTTTTGTAGACGAAGTGCATCCAGTTTTTGTCGTAGCCCTCTCAACTTTTCAGCACATTCTATGTGGGTGAAATGATGATACCATGCCAACTTTCAACCTTTTCAGAGTTCAATTGTAGTGCTTTTCATTTCCAGGGTCATATAGCTAAAAAAA
>NW_025290078.1:0-1074 GCF_018294505.1 Triticum aestivum | reverse complement strand
CGACGCTCGCCCCACTCCTCCCTGCCGCTCCGGCCGCTGCCGGCCCCGTCCACCGCTCGGTCGCCTCGCCGGCGCCGCTCGCAGCCCGACCAACCTCACTGTGGCTGCGGCCCCTCCGGCCGTCGTCGTGGCCTCGGCCTCCCCCGCTGCGCCCCATTCGGGCGCTCAACTGCGCCTCTCCCCGTTCGCCCGCCCCGGTTGGGCTGGGTCCCTGACCAGTGGGGTCGGCCCCACTGTTAAAACGAAAATGAAAAAAAGGGGAAAACTAAATATTAAAAATAATAATTAAAATATTAATTAATTAATTAATTAATTAGAGAATTAATTAACTTAATTAAATCAGATTAGATTTAACCTAATCACTAATTAAAGCTAATTAACCACTGTTAATTAAATCTGATTAGGTTAATTAGATAACAGAGAATGACATGCGGGACCCACCTGTCAGGGTTGACTCAGTCAACCCTGTTGACTGCTGACGTCAGCATGACATCATGCTGACGTCATAAATACATTTTTTTCGAATTAATTAATTAATTAATTAAATTCCAGAAATTAATAAAATCTTTTAAAAATCATATCTTTTAATCCGTAACTCGGATTAAAATATTTTCAACATGAAGGTTGCTCAGAACGACGAGACGAATCCGGATACGCAGTCCGTTCGTCAGCCACACACCCCTAACCTATCGAACCTGCAACTTTTCCCCTCCGGCTCCTCTGCCCGAAAACCCTAAACACCGGGGATACTTTCCCGGATGTTTCCCCCTTAACCAGTACCTCCTCGTACCACGTTAGGGCACGCCTAGCATCGCTTCTTGACATGTCATGCATCGATATGCATCTGTTTACCTTGTATTCATTGTTTCTTCCCCCTCTTCTCTCCGGTAGACTACGAGACCGACGCTGCTGCTGGCCAGTTCGACTACGGTGTTGACGACCCCTCTCTCTTGCCAGAGCAACCAGGCAAGCCCCCCCTTGATCACCAGATATCGCCTATTCTTCTCTATACTGCTTGCATTAGAGTAGTGTAGCATGTTACTGCTTTCTGTTGTACCTATTCTGATGCATAGC
>NW_025290077.1:0-1074 GCF_018294505.1 Triticum aestivum | reverse complement strand
CGGAGCGTCGTACCGGGCCCTCATACATGCGGGGTG
This sequence comes from Triticum aestivum, assembly GCF_018294505.1. Taxonomy (NCBI): domain Eukaryota; kingdom Viridiplantae; phylum Streptophyta; class Magnoliopsida; order Poales; family Poaceae; genus Triticum; species Triticum aestivum. Next base: position 1,038 of record NW_025290077.1, on the reverse strand, counting down.
GTGTTGTGGCATGTCCGAAGAGGCGGCACGCGTCTCCGGGTTGTGGCCCCCCTCACGGACGGCAATGAAACGGTGGTAGACGTTCTGCGGTAACGATGCAGCGTGAATATTATTAAATACTTGGAGCGCGATAAAATCATGAGTTTTTTACACAACGTGGGCACATGTGCTATAGGACTGATGGTAATTTTTCATAATTTTTTGTGATGGAGATGTATCTGAACACTTCCCTCTATGCGGATTGCTCTTCGCACGTCTACGACTGTGGCCGGCGGCCTTCGGGGGGTAGCATACCGTAAAATCTTGCGTAGGCGGCCTCTCACAAGTCTGGAAGTGTTGAGGCGGTTGCAAACACCCAGCACACGTCTCCGGTGCGTGCCCCCCCCTCACGGACGGCGTCGCCGCCGGCACCCGGAGGGGGGAAACGGACGCGTCGTGTCTACACGGAGTGGATGTAGCTGTGGGCCTGGCCCGGATGTTGCTCCCCGGTGTCCCTCTGGGCCGACCCGACACAACCGGGTGGAGAGGTCCACTGGTCAAAGCCCGTCCGTGCAAAGTCAAAGGGCTAGATCCCGTGGTCAAACGCTACAGGGTTAGGCGGGACGGGGGCCCTGGGGGGTAGCAATGCCACCGGAGCGTCGTACCGGGCCCTCATACATGCGGGGTGGTGTTGTGGCATGTCTGAAGAGGCGGCACGCGTCTCCGGTGCGTGGCCCCCCTCACGAATGGCGCCGCCGCCGGCACCCGGAGGGGGGAAACGGACGCGTCGAGTCTACACGGAGTGGATGTAGCTGTGGGCCTGGCCCGGATGTTGCTCCAAAGTGTTCCTATGGGCCGACCTAACACAACCAGGTGGAGAGGTCCACTGGTCAAAGCCCGTCCGTGCAAAGTCAAAGGGCTAGATCCCGTGGTCAAACGCTACAGGGTTAGGCGGGACGGGGGCCCTGGGGGGTAGCAATGCCACCGGAGCGTCGTACCGGGGCCTAATACATGCGGGGTGGTGTTGTGGCATGTCCGAAGAGGCGGCACGCGTCTCCG
>NW_025290076.1:0-1074 GCF_018294505.1 Triticum aestivum | reverse complement strand
ATGTGATTAACACTCGATGAGTTCTGGGTTTGATCATGTTATGCTTGTGAGAGAGGTTATAGTCAACGGGTCTGAACCTTTCAGATCCGTGTGTGCTTTACAAATCTCTATGTCATCTCCTAGATGCAGCTACCACGTTCTATTTGGAGCTATTCCAAATAACTGTTCTACTTGGAGCTATTCTAAATTGTTGCTCCATTATACGTATCCGGTATCTCTACTCAGAGCTATCCGGATAGGTGTTAAGCTTGCATCGACGTAACCCTTTACGACGAACTCTTTTACCACCTCCATAATTGAGAAAATTCCTTAGTCCACTAGTTACTAAGGATAACTTTGACCGCTGTCCTGTGATCCATTGTTGGATCACTCTTGTACCCCTTGACTGACTCATGGTAAAGCACACTTCAGGTGCGGTACACAGCATAGCATACTGTAGAGCCTATGTCTTAAGCATAGGGGACGACCTTCGTTCCTTTCTCTCTATTCTGCCATGGTCGAGCTTTAAGTCTTAACTTCATACCTTACAACTCAGGCAAGAACTCCTTCTTTGACTGATCCATCTTGAACACCTTCAAGATCACGTCAAGGCATGTGCTCATTTGAAAGTACTATTAAGTGTTTTGATCTATCCTTATAGATCTTGATGCTCAATGTTCAAGTAGCTTAATCCAGGTTTTCCATTGAAAACACTTTCCAAATAACCCTATATGCTTTCCAGAAATTCTACGTCATTTCTGATCATTAATATGTCAACAACATACACTCATCAGAAATTCTATAGTGCTCCCACTCACTTCTTTGGAAATACAAGTTTCTCATAAACTTTGTATACACCCAAAATCTTTGATCATCATCAAAGCATACATTCCAACTCCGAGATGCTCACTCCAGTCCTCAGAAGGATTGCTGGAGCTTTGCATACTTATTAGCATATTTCAGGATAGACAAAACCTTCCGGTTGTATCACATACAACCTTTCCTCAAGAATCGTCGAGGAAACAATGTTTTGACATCCTATCTGCAAGATTTCATAAATAATGCAGTAATTGCTAATATAATTCCAACAGACTC
>NW_025290075.1:0-1074 GCF_018294505.1 Triticum aestivum | reverse complement strand
CAGTGGGCCCCAGCGCCACTAATCCCTAATTAGGATTAATTTAATCCTGTTAAACCCCCCTGTCACTGATGTGTGGCCCCCACACGTCAGGTTTGACCCCAGACAGCCGCAGTTGACCACTGACGTCATGCTGACGTCATGCTGGCGCAATAATTATATTTCTGGATTTAAATTAAATCAGGAAATTCCAGAATATTATTTAAACTTCAAAAATTCATAACTTTTATTCTGTAACTCCAAATTGGACAAATTATATATGAAAAATGATCAGAAAAATCCAATCTATCCATCTGTACTATTTTCATGCATGATCAAACAAGTTAAATTGATGTTTTAAGCAGAACAAGGAAAAGCACTTTAAAAGGCCATGTTTGAGTTTGAAATTTGAATCTTTGATTCAAATTTGTTCAAACCCTTCTGATTTTAGTTGCATTAGCCCAACACACTCATATTGCTATGTTTCATGCATGCATCATATTGTTGCACATTGTTTGGTGATGTTTGTGTATCGATGTTCTTGCGGCAGGTTCTGCCTCCGAGGAGTACCGTGATTACCCTAACGAAGAACCGTATCAGTGCATCGAACCATCAGGCAAGCAACTAACCATTTGATCATATCGATGCAATCCCATGTTCTCGCTCCTGCTCTCTTTTACTGCATTAAGACAACGCGTTTCAAACTGCTGTGTGCTACGGTAGTTGAACCCATTTCCTCTGCATGACCTGTCATTGCCACAGTAACTAGATGAAACCCACTAGCATGTGTAGGAGTTGATTGAGCCATATGTATGTGTTGTTCCTACCTTGCTATGCCTGCTATGCTTAGAGTCGTGTCAGGTCTGGTTCATCTGGGTGATGGCTAGAGTGAAATGATTATGTCGGAAATGAGAGTGGTGTGGTGAACACGATTTGGTAAAGGTATCGATGAGAGGCCATGTAGGAGTACATGGTGGGTTGTTTCATTGAAGCCGACCTTAAGCACTGAGATCTGTATGTGTGATTTAAGATACAGCTACTACCATGCATTGGGCCCTGAAATATGACCCCGCTCGACTTCTTATTCACCCTAGCTCT
>NW_025290074.1:0-1074 GCF_018294505.1 Triticum aestivum | reverse complement strand
AGCGGGGGCCGCTGGCGCCCTTATCCTCTCGCGGGGTTCACCGCCGGCAAGGTGGTGCGGCGGCAGCGCGCCCCTGTTCCGACCGGGTCGGGGGAACAGGGAAGGGGCGAGGGAGGAGGTGGGCTGGGCCGGGGGCGCGGGGGTGCGGCCCAGTTTGGGCCGGGGGGGTTCGGTGCAGATGGGCCACGGGTCCAGTGGGGGGGGGAAGGCCTGCTCCCTTTTTTCTTTTTTTCTGACTGTTTCTGTTTTCTGTTTTCTTTTTATTTGTTTATTTCCTTTTCTGTTTTATTTCATTTAAAAGTATTTAGACATTTTATAAAAATGTGTTTTCTCCACCATAATTACCAGTGTATTATTTAGAACCCACTGAACATTTTTGTTTGAATTTTTGAAAACTTTTATTTTCCACTTTAATTATATTTGAAGTTTGAGCTAGGAGTTTGACAGGGGTGTGGTTCAAATGTGATCAAGCCCTGTTTAGCAACATGATTAGCTTAATCACAGGGGGTTACTGTAGCATGATTCTCAGGGTGTTACAAATCTCCTCCACTACAAGAAATCTCGTCCCGAGATTTAGGAGGTAGAAGGAAACAGTGCGGGGTATTCTTCGCGCAGACGATGCTCTCGTTCCCAAGTGGCCTCATCTTCAGAATGGTGCGACCACTGGACTTTGAGAAACTTGATCGCCTTCTGACGTGTGCGGCGTTCAGCTTGGTCGAGAATGCGGACTGGTTGCTCCTTATAGGAGAGGTCTTGCTGCAATTCGAGCACTTCGTGATCCACAGCTCGGATTGGATCCTTGAAGCAACGGCGGAGCTGTGACACATGGAACACATCGTGAACCTGTGAAAGGTTCGGCGGTAGCTCCAGTTGGTATGCCACTTTTCCACGCCTTTCGAGAATAGTGAATGGGCCAATATAGCGAGGAGCTAGTTTGCCCTTGATCCCGAAGCGGTGAGCACCCTTCATAGGTGTGACTCGAAGATAAGCCTTTTCGCCAGGTTGATAGACCATGTCTTTATGATGACGGTCATACTGACTCTTCTGACGTGACTGAGCAGTCTTGAGATTCTC
>NW_025290073.1:0-1074 GCF_018294505.1 Triticum aestivum | reverse complement strand
CCTCGATGCGACTATATCTCCCACGTGTCGAGGCACGACTTAGAGGCATAATCGCATTGAAGGCATATGTCGCAAGTGAGGTAATCTTCACACAACCCATGTAATACAATAAGGGAAAGAGATACATAGTTGGCTTACAATCGCCACTTCACACAAATACATGAATAAAGCATTACAACAACCAAATACAATCAGGGCCCGACTACGGAGCCTAAATAAAAGAAGAACCCCAAATGCGACAAAGGTCCCCGATCGACCCCAACTGGGCTCCACTACTGATCAACTAAAACGAAACAACACAAAGGGCAAGATCTTCATCGAGCTCCTCCTGAGCTTGGTTGCGTCAACTGCACAAACTCATCGGCACCTGCAAACTGGTTTTGGAAGTATCTGTGAGCCACGGGGACTCAGCAATCTCGCACCCGCGAGATCAAGACTATTTAAGCTTATGGGTAAGGTAAAGGTATGAGGTGGAGCTGCAGCAAGCGACTAGCATATATGGTGGCTAACATACGCAAATGAGAGCGAGAAGAGAAGGCAAAGCACGGTCGATAAAAGTATGATCAAGAAGTGATCCTGGACTACCTACGTCAAGCATAACTCCAACACCGTGTTCACTTCCCGGACTCCGCCGGAAAGAGACCATCACGGTTACACACACGGTTGATGTATTTTAATTAAGGTCAACTTCGGGTTTTCTACAACCGGACGTTAACAAATTCCCATCTGCCCATAACCGCGGACACGGCTTTCGAAAGTTCAAATCCCTGCAGGGGTGTCCCAACTTAGCCCATCACAAGCTCTCACGGTCAACGAAGGAATAGACCTCCACCCGAGACATTCCGATCAGACTCGGTATCCCGGTACAACAAGACATTTCGACAGGGTAAAACTAAACCAGCAACACCGCCCGAATGTGCCGACAAATCCCGATAGGAGCTGCACATATCTCTTTCTCAGGGCACACTCAGATTGTCTTAGGTACGGGTAGGCCAACCCAGAGTTGCCCCTGGTGGTCACCGGTAGCTGACAGTTGGACCAACACTCAGAGGAGCACTGGCCCGGGGGGGGGGG
>NW_025290072.1:0-1074 GCF_018294505.1 Triticum aestivum | reverse complement strand
TTAGCCGGGACGGGGACCCTGGGGGGTAGCAATGCCACCGGAGCGTCGTACCGGGCCCTCATACATGCGGGGTGGTGTTGTGGCATGTCCGAAGAGGCGGCACGCGTCTCCGGGTTGTGGCCCCCCTCACGGACGGCAATGAAACGGTAGTAGACGTTCTGCGGTAATGATGCAGCGTGAATATTATTAAATACTTGGAGCGCGATAAAATCATGAGTTTTTTACACAACGTGGGCACATGTGCTATAGGACTGATGGTAATTTTTCATAATTTTTTGTGAGGGAGAAGTATCTGAACACTTCCCTCTACGCGGATTGCTCTTCGCACGTCTACGACTGTGGCCGGCGGCCTCCGGGGGCTAGCATACCGTCAAATCTTGCGTAGGCGGCCTCTCACAAATCTGGAAGTGTTGAGGCGGTTGCAAACTCCCAGCACGCGTCTCCGGGGTGTGCCCCCCCCCTCACGGACGCCGCCGCCGCCAGCACCTGGAGGGGGGAAACGGACGCGTCGGGTCTACACGGAGTGGATGTAGATGTGGGTTTGGCCCAGATGTTGCTCCAAAGTGTTCCTCTGGGCCGACCTAACACAACCGGGTGGAGAGGTCCACTGGTCAAAGCCCGTCCGTGCAAAGTCAAAGGGCTAGATCCCGTGGTCAAACGCTACAGGGTTAGCCGGGACGGGGGCCCTGGGGGTAGCAATGCCACCGGAGCGTCGTACCGGGCCCTCATACATGCGGGGTGGTGTTGTGGCATGTTCGAAGAGGCGGCACGCGTCTCCGGGTTGTGGCCCCCCTCACGGACGGCAATGAAACGGTAGTAGATGTTCTGCGGTAACGATGCAGCGTGAATATTATTAAATACTTGGAGCGCGATAAAATCATGAGTTTTTTACACAACGTGGGCACATGTGCCATAGGACTGATGGTAATTTTTCATAATTTTTTGTGATGGAGAAGTATCTGAACACTTCCCTCTACGCGGATTGCTCTTCGCACGTCTACGACTGTGGCCGGCGGCCTCCGGGGGCTAGCATACCGTCAAATCTTGCGTAGGCGGCCTCTCACAAATCTGGAA
>NW_025290071.1:0-1074 GCF_018294505.1 Triticum aestivum | reverse complement strand
GGCTACTCTCCCGCACTTGGTTCTCTTCTGCCACCTGAGCGTCGGACTCTACACCTGAGTATCCGCGGCCCCCAGTCTGCTGACGTGGAGGACTATCCGTTGCCTCACTACCAGCTGTCGGGCTACGATTACCTCCACAGTACCTCTTGGGACTGATGTAGGCTTGATTGTAGTATTAGTTGCAGTCACCGCGAGCCTGTGTGCCGCCTATGATGTTTTAGTCCATGTACTGAACTCTATGTACTGAACTCTATGCATGACCCCTTTTGTAAGTTATGCCGACTACTATGTAGTAGCTATCGTGCTCCTTTCAATTATGCATGTTTCATCATGAATGATTCTTGTCATTGCAAATTTGCTCGATGCTGAACTACCCCTGTTATATATTAGCAGGATGGTTAGACCAGGTGGTCGTGGTCGTGGTGGCGATGCCCCACCACCACCTGAGTACATGGCTGGTATGATCCAACAGTTCGAACTGAACCGCCAATTCATGGAAAATATGATGGCTCAGTTTCCTCGCCCCAATATGAACCAGCAGCAAGCCCAAGTGACTCTTCAAGATTTCATACGCCTCAACCCAACCATCTACCGCAGCTCAACTCAGCCTCTGGATGCTGATGACTGGCTCCGTGACATCACCTATGAGATGGAGTCTGCTGATGTAGCCCCTGCCAGCTATGTCAATTTTGCTTCCTTCTTCTTGAAGGGACCCGCAGCTCAATGGTGGGACAGCCACAGGCGTACTCTGCCAGCTGGAACAATCATCACCTGGCCAGACTTCCAAGCTGCTTTTCGTGCCCGCTTCATTCCTCAGGGAGTCATGGACCGGAAGAAGCGTGAGTTCCGCAACCTCACCCAAGGCAACAAAACTGTCGAAGCTTATCAGCGGGAGTTTCTGGACTTGTCCCGCTATGCTGAAGAAGACATTGCAACTGATGCACGCAGACAGGAGAAGTTCCGTGATGGCCTTCAAGCTGACATCAAGCTTGCACTTCTAGTGCATGACTTTGCTGATTTCGCCACCTTGGTGAACAAGGCCATCAATGTCGAAACTGGTCTGCAGGAATACCA
>NW_025290070.1:0-1074 GCF_018294505.1 Triticum aestivum | reverse complement strand
GGAACACAGAAGACCGAAAGGTCGAGCATGAGTCGTATAGAAGATACGATCAACATGAAGATGTTCACCGATGTTGACTAGTCCGTCTCACGTGATGATCGGACACGGTCTAGTTTAACTCGGATCATGTAATACTTAGATGGATAGAGGGATGTCTAATCTAAGTGGGAGTTCACTAATAATTTGATTAGTTGAACTTAATTATCATGAACTTAGTCTAAAATCTTTGCAATATGTCTTGTAGATCAAATGGCCAACGTAGTCCTCAACTTCAACGCGTTCCTAGAGAAAACTAAGCTGAAAGACGATGGCAGCAACTATACGGACTGGGTCCGGAACCTGAGGATCATCCTCATAGCTGCCAAGAAAGATTATGTCCTACAAGCACCGCTTGGTGACGCACCCGTTCTCCCTGCAGAACAAGATGTTATGAACGCTTGGCAGGCGCGTTTTGATGACTACTCCCTCGTTCAGTGCGGCATGCTTTACAGCCTAGAGCCGGGGCTCCAAAAGTGTTTTGAGAGACATGGAGCATATGAGATGTTCGAAGAGCTGAAAATGGTTTTCCAAGCTCATGCCTGGGTCGAGAGATATGAAGTCTCCGACAAATTCTTTAGCTGTAAGATGGAGGAAAACAGTTCTGTCAGTGAGCACATACTCACTATGTCTGGGTTGCATAACCGCTTGACTCAGCTGGGAGTTAATCTCCCGGATGATGCGGTCATTGACAGAATCCTCCAGTCGCTTCCACCAAGCTACAAGAGCTTTGTGATGAACTTCAATATGCAGGGGATGGAAAAGACCATTCCTGAAGTATTTGCTATGCTGAAATCAGCAGAGGTAGAAGTCAGAAAGGAACATCAAGTGTTGATGGTCAATAAAACCACTAAGTTCAAGAAAGGCAAGGGTAAAAAGAACTTCAAGAAGGACGGCAAGGAGGTTGCCGCGCCCGGCAAGCAAGCTGCTGGGAAGAAGCCAAAGAATGGACCCAAGCCCGAGACTGAGTGCTTTTATTGCAAGGGAAGCGGTCACTGGAAGCGGAACTGCCCTAAGTACTTAGCGGATAAGAAGGCC
>NW_025290069.1:0-1074 GCF_018294505.1 Triticum aestivum | reverse complement strand
CTGACTTTTTGTGTGTTCAAAATGCACCATTCAAAGCCACATCATCATTTTTCAATCTTTTCTGACTTCATTTGTTATTTTTGATGCATTTACTAATTATTTTGAGCTATAAGACCGTAAAATTGAAAAGCATTTCAAATGAACTCTGAAAAGGTTGAAAGTTGGCATGGTATCATCATTTCATCCACATAGCATGTGCAAGAAAGTTGAGAGGGTTACGGCAAAAACTGGATGCACTTCGTGTATAAAACGGAGAATCTTTTTCAAAGTATCAGGATTTCATCCGGAAACTCGTCTGTTACAAAGGGATTTCATTTTTTAAAACTTATTTGAACTCCTGACTTTTTCTGTGTTCAAAATGCACCATTCAAAGCCACATCATCATTTTTCAATCCTTTCTGACTTCATTTGTTATTTTTCATCCATTTACTAATTATTTTGAGCTATAAGACCCTAAAATTGAAAAGCATTTCAAATGAACTCTGAAAAGGTTGTAAGTTGGCATGGTATTTTCATCCACATAGCATGTGCAAGAAAGTTGAGAGGGTTACGGCAAAAACTGGATGCACTTCGTGTACAAAACGGACAATCTCTTTCAAAGTATCAGGATTTCTGTGACGCCCGGATAATTAGGCTACAGTAAACCCAAGATAATGATGCCACGTCACCACGGTTACTGTTGTTAATTTCGTGTTAGTTCAAAATCGATTCGAAATTAAAACTTAAAATAAAGTCAAATGGTAAAGATTTTCAAATATTAAAACTAAGATGTTGGGGTGTTGCCAAATAATGCATAGGTGGTTATTGTGGAGAAACCACAATTTTATAAAACGTTTAAAGACTCTAAAGTAATTAAAACGCAGCTATGACGATTAATTAAATGCCCTTTTAAAAATAATAATAATGCAAACTATTTTAATTAGGTGTCATACTTGTTGGAGCAGTAGATTAAATTATAACATTAATTTAGGAGTTGTATTTATATTTTATACAACAACAATTAAAAGAATGAACTAGAAAAGAAAATTAAATAAAAGGAAAAAAAACAGAACTAACACACACACACAAAAAAAA
>NW_025290068.1:0-1074 GCF_018294505.1 Triticum aestivum | reverse complement strand
TTGAAGCATCTGGTCGTCACAAATGTTTTGACTACTTGTGGAGCCAAGACGGAATCCGTACGAGTCAGATATCCGTGTTTCAGTTAAAACTGCGCAAAACTGATTCCGAACGACACTTACAGACTAGTTCTTGTGTTGTTGCATTCGATTTTTTCCATTCTACTTCACTAAACATCTGCATATGACATCCAATTACTTCTAGGGAAATGCAAGAGACCTCAGTTATGATGATGCACTAGGTCCATAGCTAGGACTTTGTGTATGTTCTCGAAATGCATTTGTCGAGTGCTCATTAACAAAGTTTCTATACAAGTTTCTGAACGAACTCCTTAAGAAAAGTTCTCCAAAAGTTCCCTATGAAAGAATACTTTGAAGCATCTGGTCGTCACAAACGTTTTGACTACTTGTGGAGCCAAAACGGACTCCGTATGAGTCAGATATCCATGCTTGAGTTAACACTGCGCAAAACTGATTCCGAACGACAGTTATAGACTAGTTGTTGTGTAGTTGCATTCGATTTTTTCCATTCTACTTCACTAAACATCTCCATACGAGATCCAATTACTATTAGGGAAATGCAAGAGACCTCAGTTATGATGATGCACTAGGTCCATAGCCGGCACATTGTGTATGTTCTCGAAATGCGTTTGTCGAGTGCTCATTAAGAAAGTTTGTATACAAGTTTCTTAATGAACTCCTTAAGAAAAGTTCTCCAAAAGTTCCCTATGAAAGAATACTTTGAAGCATCTGGTCATCACAAACATTTTGACTACTTGTGGAGCCAAACCGGACTCCGTATGAGTCAGATATCCATTGTTTCAGTTAACACTGCGCAAAACTGATTCCGAACGACAGTTACAGACTAGTTCTTGTGTTCTTGCATTCGATTTTTCCATTCTACTTCACTAAACATCTCCATATGAGATCCAATTACTTGTAGGGAAATGCAAGAGACTTCAGTTATGATGATGCACTAGGTCCATAGCTGGGACTTTGTGTATGTTCTCGAAATGCGTTTGTCGAGTGCTCATTAAGAAAGTTTCTATACAAGTTTCTGAATGAACTCCTTAAGAA
>NW_025290067.1:0-1074 GCF_018294505.1 Triticum aestivum | reverse complement strand
CACATCCACATCCTTACTACATCCAATGGTTCAACAACAGCGGCAAGGTTAAGGTAACACGTACTGTTCGTGTGCATTTTAGTATCTCTACATATGCTGATTATGTTGATTGTGATGTGGTACCTATGCAAGCATGTTCCTTATTACTTGGTAGACCATGGCAATTTGATAAAAATTCTGTACACCATGGTAGAAACAATCACTATACTCTTGTTCATAAGGATAAAAATATTACTTTGCTTCCTATGACTCCTGATTCCATTTTGAAAGATGATATTAATAGAGCTAATAAAGCAAAACAGGAGACGAATAAGAGTGAAAATCAGATTGTGGCAAAAGAATTTGAGCAACAAATGAAGCCTAACAATAAACCATCTAGTGTTGCTTCTGAAATTAAATTGAAAAGTGCATGTTTATTTGCCACCAAGTCTGATATTGATGAGCTAGATTTCGGCAAATCTGTTTGCTATGCTTTTGTGTGCAAAGAGGCATTACTTTCATTTGAGGACGTGCCTTCCTCTTTGCCTCCTGCTGTCACTAACATTTTGCAGGAGTTCGCTGACGTCTTTCCACAAGACGTGCCACCGGGATTACCGCCTATTCGAGGGATTGAGCATCAGATTGACTTAATTCCCGGTGCTTCACTGCCAAACCGTGCACCATACCGTACCAATCCAGAGGAGACGAAGTAGATTATGCGCCAAGTACAAGAGCTTCTCGACAAAGGTTATATACGCGAATCCCTTAGTCCTTGTGCTGTTCCTATTATTCTAGTGCCGAAAAAGGATGGTACATCACGTATGTGTGTTGATTGTAGAGGCATTAATAATATTACTATTCGTTATCGTCATCCTATTCCTAGGCTAGATGATATGCTTGATGAATTGAGTGGTGCTACAATATTCTCCAAAGTTGATTTGCGTAGTGGCTACCACCAAATTCGTATGAAATTGGGAGATGAATGGAAAACAGCATTTAAAACTAAGTTTGGATTATATGAGTGGTTAGTCATGCCTTTTGGGTTAACTAATGCACCTAGTACTTTCATGAGATTAATGAACGAAGTTTTACGTG
>NW_025290066.1:0-1074 GCF_018294505.1 Triticum aestivum | reverse complement strand
TCACGGCAAAAACTAGATGCACTTCTTGTACCAACTGGACAATATCTTTCGAAGTATCAGGGTTTCTGACAAAAACTCATCTGTTACACCGGCAATTCAAAATTTTAATAACTTATTACAACTCCGGACGTTTTTTCCACTCAGCATGCTCCATTCAAAACCGCGTCATCAACTTTCAACCCTTTCCGACATAATTTGCTATTTTCATGCATTTACCGATTTGAGCTAAATGGCCCTGAAATTGAAAAGCTCTACAAATGAACTCTGAACAGGTTGAAACTTTGCATGGTATCATCATTTCACCCGCATAGCATGTGCAAAAAAGGAGATCGGGTCACCGCAAAAGTTGAAAGATCACGGCAAAAACTAGACGCACTTCTTGTACCAACTGGACAATATGTTTCGAAGTATCAGGGTTTCGGACGAAAACTCATCTTATACACCGGCAATTCAAAATTTTAATAACTTATTACAATTTCGGACGTTTTTTCCATTCAGCATGCACAATTCAAAGCCACGTCATCAACTTTCAACCCTTTCTGACATAATTTGCCATTTTTACTGGATTTACTGATTTGTTTTGAGCTAAATGGCCCTGAAATTGAAAAAGCTCTACAAATGAACTCTCAAAAGGTTGAAACTTGGCATGGTATCATCATTTCACCCGCATAGCATGTGCAAAAAAGTTGAAAGGGTCATGGCAAAACTAGATGCACTTCGTGTACCAACTGGACGATCTATTTCGAAGTATCAGGGTTTCGGACGAAAACTCATCTGTTACACCGGCAATTCAAAATTTTAATAACTTATTACAACTCCGGACGTTTTTTCCATTCAGCATGCTCCATTCAAAACCGCGTCATCAACTTTCAACCCTTTCCGTCATAATTTGCTATTTTTCATGCATTTACCGATTTGTTTTGAGCTAAATGGCCCTGAAATTGAAAAGCTCTACAAATGAACTCTGAACAGGTTGAAACTTGGCATGGTATCATCATTTCACCCGCATAGCATGTGCAAAAAAGGAGATCAGGTCACCGCAAAAACTGGATGCACTTCGTGTGCAATCTGGAC
>NW_025290065.1:0-1074 GCF_018294505.1 Triticum aestivum | reverse complement strand
TTGGGACTATAAAAATCCTAGAACCTATGAACCAAAACAGGGAAAGCCATTTGCAAAGGAGGAAGACGGGAGACGGCCGGAGGGGCAACTCACGCATGCACCCATCCATCGCGCAACACCTCCACCACCCATCCATCCACCGCATCACATCCATCATCTATCCACGCACAAAGGAAGGCAACGCACGAAGCACCCACGGGGAGCCACCAAGAGATCCATCCATCATCCATCCATAGCACGCCTCAAGCATCACGCATCAGCCAGGAGATCGACGCGAGCTCGGCTGTCTTCTGGAGTAGACGGCCGGGACGGAGGTAGCATAGCCGGCGCCGTACGCGAGGAGCGCGTGCACGAGCGACGACGCGAACATGCCGATCGTCTTCTCCCAAGGTGAGCATCAAAACTAATCTCTCCCTCGCATCCCACCTCTCCTCACTCGATGGTGGTGCCCGGATCTGTGACTGGACGGCCGGAGACGAAGCTGGCCGTCGCCTCCGTTTTGGGTCGTTGAAGGCAATCGACGCCGTGTCGGGGTTGCCGCTCATTGGTAGACCCCGGTGCACTACTCACCAGCCATGATCCCCGCGACGACGTGCCAGGTTGCCGCCCATGTGCAACCCTCGGCGTACTCTCGGCGCAGACGATGGTGTGCCGGGGCTGCAGCCCATGCGCGACCCCGGTGAACTCTCCATGCAAGACAACGACGTCCTGAGGCCATCGACCGTGCGCGGTCCCTAGTCTACCCTCCGTCGTCGAGTCCGCCGGCAACAACATCATTGTGCCGGGACTCGGCAGCACGCATCGATCGATTCGGCGCACCCCTTCTACCTACACCGTCGGGGGCGCCAAGGCGAGGCACCGCCGCATCGCGAGGCCTTACTCGCTCGTCTCACCGGTCCATGGAGGCGCCATGGACTGGTCCCGACTCGGCGGCACGCATCGATCGATTCGGCGCACCCCTTCTACCTACACCGTCGGTGGCGCCAAGGCAAGGCACCGCCGCATCGCGAGGCCTTACTCACCCGTCTCACCAGTCCATGGAGGCGCCATGGACTGGTCGGGACTCGGCGGCAC
>NW_025290064.1:0-1074 GCF_018294505.1 Triticum aestivum | reverse complement strand
GTGGCCATTGACTGGGTCCACATGTCAGTGACCCTAACTAGCACCGTGACACCGACCAGTGGGACCCCACTGGTCAGGTTTGACCCTGGCCAGCCCGTTGACTCGCTGACGCAGTGATGACGTCAGGCTGACGCAGTATTACATTTTCTGGATTTATTTTTAATCAGGAAATTCCAGAAAATAGTATAAACTTCTAAAAATCATATAAAATCAACCGTAGCTCAGAATGAAATAATTTATATATGAAAAATGATCAGAAAAATGCAATCTATCCATCTGTATCATTTCCATGCATGTCAAACTAAGTTATACCTGCTGTATAGGTGAAAACATGATAATGCACTATTTGAATTCATAGTTTGAATTTGAATTTGAACCTTGAGTTCAAATCAACCCAAACCTTTCTGTTGCTAGTTACATTAGGCCAAATCACGTCATATTGCCATGTCATGATCATGCATCATATTGTGCATTGCATTGATTGTTTTCTTCTTTGTTTGCCGGTGATTGTCCCCTCTCGATAGCCGTGATTCCGACGATGAGTTCGGTGACACCGATGAAGAACTATAATATCTTGAGAAGTGCCAGGCAAGCAAACCCCCTTGTTCATTCCGATACAATCCTATTCTCTCGCTCCTGCTCTCTTCTACTGCATTAGGACAACATCGATTCAACTGTTACATGTTGCGGTAGTTGAACCCCTTTTCCTCTGCATGACCTGTCATTGCCACAGTAAATAGATGAAACCCACTAGCATGAGTAGGAGTTGTTTGAGCCCTGATGTGCCTACTCATTCATGCTTGTTTGTCATGCCTGCTACTGCTTAGAGTTGAGTCGGGTCTGATTCATCGGGGATGAATTGGAATGGTGATGAACATGTCCTACTGTGTGTGAGCTAAGTGTGTGAACACGATTTGGTAAAGGTAGCGGTGAGAGGCCATGTAGGAGTACATGGTGGGTTGTCTCATTGAAGCCGTCCTCAGGAACTGAGTTCTGTGTTTGTGATCCATGATACAGTTACTACCACGCATTGGGCCCGAAACCAATGGACCCTCTCGGCTTCTTAATCACCCT
>NW_025290063.1:0-1074 GCF_018294505.1 Triticum aestivum | reverse complement strand
AAATATCAATGTCTTACAAGTTCTTACCATGCAGCAGGCGGTGATCGGCAACCAGCGGTGTCAAGTAACTCCGAATATTGAGTAAAGCGATTGCCAGGGGAGCGTACGTATACACGGTGTAGAAATATGTGGAGCTGGGTTGGCTATATATGGTAGCAAAAGATTAGCAATAATCAATTCAAAGATGCAATGTTGAATAAACGCTCAACGACGGTATTGTGCTGGTCCTAGGCTAGACCGGACTAGAGACGCGAGCCTAGAACACTAATAAGGTCACGGCGTAGCACAACTAGCATCAATGAAGGATACTAAGTAGCTCTTGACAGCAAGATATAAGTGAAGATCACAACGGCAGTGAAGATAATGATGAAAAACAACTGCCAAGCAGGATATACAACAACTCTCTCTCCAACTTTCCTCTTGAAAAGTTTGAGACAATTTTCTGATAAATTCTTTCAAAGAATGCTACTAACTCAAGCTTTCCAATGCAAAAAGAATCACCCAATTCCAGATTGATTCTAGATAGATCCAATTTTTTTCTTCTCTCTTTTTTTTCTTTTTTTTTCTATCTTTTTTTTTCTTTTTTTTTCTTTTTCTTTTTTTTTCCGAAACCTACTCCGGCAAGGAAACACGAATCAGAATCTAGATGGATCTCGAAAACAAACCTAATATGCAAGGAACTCGGATTGGTGGTGGATATATGGTGGTGGTATATGGCAGCGGTGGTGGTAGCGGTGGTAGTATATGGATATGGATCAGTGGTGGTATATGGACACGGATTGGTGGTGGTATATGGATACGGATTCGGAGCGGTGGCGGATAAGCGGTGGTGGTAGATGGCAGGGGCGATGATGATGGTGCGGCGGCGGCGTGACAACTTATGACCAGAACTCGAAACTCTAAAAGACTAGACTCTAAGACCAGCAACTAGACACGACGATGCAACCGCAAATTCAACAAAGCAAAACCCTAAAAAGATTATGCAAAGGCTCAGATTGGTTCGGATATGATGAACTAACCCTAATTTTTTTTGTGGCTTTTTCGTGGACTGTAGGTATGAAGAACAGACTCGAT
>NW_025290062.1:0-1074 GCF_018294505.1 Triticum aestivum | reverse complement strand
CACGAAACGGGTCACAATCGACAAAAACCGCGAGTGTTGATGACCGACACATAGACACACCCTGGGGTTCGTCAATCGTGGAAATCACTTCAAGACCCCAAATCCGAGTAATAGTCCAAGAAACGGGTCAGAATCATCCAAAACTACGAGTCTTGACAACCAACACGTAAGCACTCCTTGGGATTCGACAACCATGGAAATCGCTCTCGGACACCCAAACGATAATTAATAGTCCACGAAACGGGTCAGAATCGCCAAAACCGCGAGTGTTGATGACCGACACGTAGACGCACCCCGGGGTTCGTCAAGCGCTGAAATCACTCCGGGACCCCAAAACTGTGAGTAATAGTCCACGAAATGGGCCAGAATCGGCCCACACTGCGTGTCTGGACGACCAACATGTAAGCACTCCTTAGGATTCGACAACCATGGAAATCGCTCTGGGACTCCAAAATGCTGATTAATAGTCCATGAAACAGGTCAGAATCGCCAAAAACCGCGAGTGTTGATGACCGACACATATGTGCACCCCGGGGTTCGTCAATCGTGGAAATCACTCCGGGACCCCAAACAGTGAGTAATAGTCCATGAAACGGGCCAGAATCGGCCAAAACTGCGATTGTTGATGACTGACACGTAAGTTCACCTTGGGGTTCAACAACTATGGAAAACACTACGGGACCCCAAAACGGTGAGTAATAGTCCACGAAACGCGTCACAATCGACAAAAAATGCGGGTGTTGATGACCGACACGTAAGTCCACCTTGGGGTTCAACAACTATGGAAATCGCTACGGGACCCCAAAACGGTGAGTAATAGTCCACGAAACGGGTCACAATCGACAAAAACCGCGAGTGTTGATGACCGACACATAGACACACCCTGGGGTTCGTCAATCGTGGAAATCACTTCAAGACCCCAAATCCGAGTAATAGTCCAAGAAACGGGTCAGAATCATCCAAAACTACGAGTCTTGACAACCAACACGTAAGCACTCCTTGGGATTCGACAACCATGGAAATCGCTCTCGGACACCCAAACGATAATTAATAGTCCACGAAACGGGTCAGAAT
>NW_025290061.1:0-1074 GCF_018294505.1 Triticum aestivum | reverse complement strand
TGAACCGGGCTGTAGCAGGCTAACAGGACTCCGGTATTCATCGCGTGACATTTCCCCGAAGGGACAGACACAGGAACGAAGAAGGACACATGCCGGCCAGCCTAAGTGTTCCGGAGCAGTAGCAAGCTACCATGGCTCAGTGGAAACACTAGGAGACATTTCCCGGTAAGAGAGGCTACTAAAGATAAACAACTAGATGGTCAGATCCCACACATACCAAGCATTTCAATAACATACACACAATATGCTCGATATGTGCAATACAACATGGCATCACAAAATGACTCTACGACTCAAGTAGTTTATTCAATAGGCTCCGAGGAGCGAGATATTACAAACATGGGTCTCATGACCCAACACTCAGAGCATACAAGTCAAAGCACAAGCGGAAGCTATCATGT
Organism: Triticum aestivum; assembly: GCF_018294505.1. Lineage (NCBI taxonomy): Eukaryota > Viridiplantae > Streptophyta > Magnoliopsida > Poales > Poaceae > Triticum > Triticum aestivum. The sequence continues at coordinate 673 of NW_025290061.1, read as the reverse complement.
CTGAGTACAGACATCTATAAATGAAAAAGGCTGAGAAGCCTGACTATCTACCAGATCCTGCCGAGGCACAAGATCGTAGCTGAGGTAACAAGCTAAACGTCGAAGACCACGCGGAAATACTAGTGAGACTGAAGTCTCTCTGCAAAACATAAAATAGGCAAATGTACCCAGCAAGACTTACATCAGAGCTATCTACATATGCATCATTATCAACAAAGGGATGGTGGGGTTTAACTGCAGCAAGCCAGCTTTGACTCGGTGGCTATCCTGAACTACGACTGCGAGTAACTTTTTTGAGGTGGCGCACACGAGTCCACATATTCACCATATCAATACACCACTATGGATCCGCTCCCGTCTCCCTACGAGAACGCCATCCATAGCACTCACGCTTATCTTGCGTATTTTAGAGTATCCACTTTCACTTGTCTATGAACTGATATAAGCAACCCAGAGGTCCTTTTCCGTGGACACGGCTATTCGAATAGATTAGGTTAACCCTGCAGGGGTGTACTTCTTCACACACGCTCTCACCACTTACCGCCGTTTACACGACATGTACTCGGCAACCTTCAAGCGGAAGCCCAACGTGGGTGTCGGCCACGGCCTACCTAAACACCTAAGTCTCTAGTCCAGGTTTATCGCCTATTCGGGTTCCATCCATGAGGAGATC
>NW_025290060.1:0-1074 GCF_018294505.1 Triticum aestivum | reverse complement strand
CACGGCGGCAACTTGCATCAGATGCACATGAATTAAAGGAAGTCACTACCTTCATCCAAACATATGCTTCATGAGCTAGCATGAACAAATGCTTTCAAAAGTTTCCAACACTAGCTTAATGTTCAGCAAAATTATGGAGAAGACAAGGATGTTGTCAATGGGCACAACAACAATTCATCTGGGTTTCCTTTTAAAAGGAATTCCATAGTTAAGTGAACAAGTGATAGCATTGGTCAGACCTAAAAGATATAATGGTGTATGCTCGAGGGATCAACCACGAATAAGACAACATTACGAGCATCGTTGGTACTGATTTGATTTGACGATAGCCCACACTCAAATCAAAGGATTGATAAGACAATAGGTCCAGCAACTGATCACAAGGACCAATCGATGAAGATATCATCTTTCTTCAACACACACTACACAAGAATATCCCTTTGGAACGAACTAAGTCAGACAAGCTTTTATCTTGCAACTCTCCAAGTTGTTGTCTAGCTTAACCAACTAGCTCAGGGATATCTAACACCGATTCTTGGAGAGAAGGTGGTTCACAAGAAACCAACTTGATCACGAACTCAACATAGCGGTCAGGTGACAGCCCGGTAACACCTCCAAGAAGATATTTGGAAAGTCACGAACCACCGGTATGTTACTAAGCTCGAGAACAATCTTGCTTTTGAGGGCAAGACGATATGATCAAATGAGTGAGGACTTGACAAGATCCTAACTCATCAATCGAAGGGTGCACCGAAATAAGGACTAGGTAGCACGATCAGTCTTAGAAGGATGATTCGAAAACCAACATACTAAGAATGAAATTATTATCCTTTAACTACCAAGCAACAGAGTTGCTAGCAGTATTGATTTCACACATCACAATTCATTTGTCGGTATTCCGGTTGCATCAACACGAGGGCCGAGGAATGAACAGTGATGGCAAGAAGTATCACTGTACCAAGAGTTCATGGGATGGTGTGCAATTCCTATAACAATCTCGATATAAAATATGTAATACTCCAAGGTAGAGCAGAACCAAAAGCTGGATTGGCATTTGATCTGCGGAATACAACT
>NW_025290059.1:0-1074 GCF_018294505.1 Triticum aestivum | reverse complement strand
TGTGCTCCTCCCTTGTTTACGTGCCGCGCCGTGATTTTGTTGGTGTTCTAGGCTCGCGTCTCTAGCACAGTCTAGCCTAGGACCAGCACAGTACCGTCGTTGAGCGTTTATTCAACTTTGCATCTCTGAATTGATTATTGCTGACCCTTTTTGCTACCATATTATAAGCCTTCCCAGCTCCACATACATCTACGTCGTGCGTTTGACTCTCCCTGGTAATCGCTCTATCCAAGCTTTGAGAGTTTTTGACTACAACGGTTGCCGATCACCACCTGCTGCTGGGTAAGAACTGGTAAGAATTTGAGATTTGCTTGACGGATTTGTGACACCCACCACCACCACTTGTTCGTAGTCTGTAGGATCATATTCTTGTGTGTTTCTATTGCTGCTAACCATGCCAGGATCACAAGCCGACGAGATTGACTGGGAGAATTTATCGAACAAGGAGCTTCATGATAAGTTTCAGCAAATGATGACTGAACAGGTGCAAGATGTGCTGACCAATTTTGAAGAGGCCATGGAGAAGATCACTGGCCTTGAGAAGACGTTCGAAACAAAGCTCGATAACAAGTTTAATGAATTGCTCACGCGTCTTCCACCACCACCACCCGCTGCACCTAACGCACCTCTCCAACAACAACAACAACGACTACCTCCACGTCGCGAAGCAGACCTCCGCCGAGCAAGCCGTGTTCCTCTTGCGTTTGGCCAAACTGTTGGTGCTGCTGTTGATACTTCTGTGGCTCCTGCTGCTGATGCGGAGGATGATGATTATGTGGGAGATTATGAGGATGAGGTTGATCAAAATCAACACTACGTGCAGCCACCTGTACCACCACCAGCAGGTCGACCTCAGGTATATATTCGTAATGGTAGGCCTGCACCACCACCTCAGGTACGCGATGATGTCCATATTCCTAAACTGAAATTGAATATTCCACCATTTGAGGGTAGATATGTTCCTGATATATATCTTACTTGGGAGTTAGAAACTGAACAACGATTTACATGTTTACAATATCCTGAGGAGAGACGAGTTGCTGCTGCCGTTTGTGCTTTCACTAGTTTTGCATG
>NW_025290058.1:0-1074 GCF_018294505.1 Triticum aestivum | reverse complement strand
TCAAGCAAATCTCAAATTCTTACCAGTTCTTACCCAGCAGCAGGCGGTGATCGGCAACCGTTGTAGTCAAAAACTCTCAAAGCTTGGATAGAGCGATTACCAGGGAGAGTCAAACGCACGACGTAGATGTATGTGGAGCTGGGAAGGCTTATAATATGGTAGCAAAAAGGGTCAGCAATAATCAATTCAGAGATGCAAAGTTGAATAAACGCTCAACGACGGTACTGTGCTGGTCCTAGGCTAGACTGTGCTAGAGACGCGAGCCTAGAACACTAACAAAATCACGGCGCGGCACGTAAACAAGGGAAAAGCACACTCTGGAATTTTTTTTTTCGCTCTTTTTTTTTGCGCTTTTTTTTGCGCTGCTTTTTTTTTTGCGAAAAATCACTATATTGGCGAGTGTCTCAAAACTCTTCTTAGCTCAAACTGACAGGATGGGCACGAAATTTTTTTGACCAATTTTTTTTTTTTACTGCCCGGACCCAAAAACTGGAAACGGGTCAAAAAAAACTTCCTATAATGGCACCTGTCTCAAAACACTCAGAAACACCTAAAAATAGGATAGCCAGAAATTTTTTCGAAAAATGCGTTTTCGAAAAATTTTGGGCCTAAACGGAGCGTGGCTACCCGACTCCGGCAAGGAAACACGAATCGGAATCTAGGTGGATCCCGAAAACAAACCTAAAAGCAAAGAACTCGGATTGGTGGTGGATATATGGTGGTGGTATATGGCAGCGGTGGTGGAAGCGGTGGTAGTATATGGATATGGATCGGTGGTGGTATATGGACACGGATTGGTGGTGGTATATGGATACGGATTCGTGAGGTGGTGGTAGATGGCAGGGGCGATGATGATGGTGCGGCGGCGGCGTGACAACTTATGACCAGAACTCGAAACTCTAAAAGACTAGACTCTAAGACCAGCAACTAGACACGACGATGCAACCGCAAATTCAACAAAGCAAAACCCTAAAAAGATTATGCAAAGGCTCAGATTGGTTCGGATATGATGAACTAACCCTAATTTTTTTTTGTGGCTTTTTCGTGGACTGTAGGTATGAAGAACAGACTCGA
>NW_025290057.1:0-1074 GCF_018294505.1 Triticum aestivum | reverse complement strand
TGAAGCAAAAGTTGAGCTCGATTGAGTCAACCTAGAGCACTCCACATATGCCAACAAAGACATGGATGGATAGAGCATAACATAAATATCAAAACTCCCTTACTGATCATCCTCAAAAGAGGCACGGATCACTAGGAAACAAGCTGGACATATAGCATCATGAACTAAAATATCCCAGACTTAGTGAAAATCACTAAGTCCCTGAAATCTGCAATCTCAGGTACCTCTCTTCGCAAGCTTGCACAAGACAACACACACATCCTAAAAATGCATGGGTGGCACCTCTGGAAAGAAGACAAAATGCTTCACAATTCATCCCAAAGGGGCACAGGCATATCATGCACGAATTAAACATGACAAAAATGACAAAAGTGCATGATGAACTAACGGATCTGCAATTTAACTCACGAAGCCTCCTTCTAACAGAATTTTGGGTATCAAGATGACCTCAAATGCAAATGATGCAATGGAATGAAATGATGTACATGTCGAGGCGAAGATTTTGACATATCATACGCCCAAAACGGAGCTACGGTTGCGGAGATACAAGCAGTCAAAGTAGCACGAAAATTAGGGTTTCGGGGGAGAGAAGTCAACCGAAAACTCAGATCCAGATCGGGATCTCGCGGGTACTGTTCACCGGCGCGTTTCCCGAGGATGACCAGCGCCGGAGCTCGTCGGTGCCGGCCGGAGTGGGGGAAGAGGAGGCCGGGGTGAGGGAGAGGAGGCCGGGCGGCGCCGGAGGAGGAGGCGGCGACCGCGGGCGGCGGCGTCCGGGGCGGCGCCGGCCGGTGGCGGGCGGCGGGGCCCGGCGCGGCGGCGGCCGGTGCGGTGGTGGCGACGGCGTCCCGCGGCGGCGCCGGTCGCCGGAGGCGCGGAAGGCGGCGGCGCTCGGGGAAGGAGGAGGCGCGGGGGCGCGGGCTCGCGGGGGCTCCCCGTGGGCCTGGCGGGCCCGGCGGCGGCGATGTGGGCGCGGCCCACGTGGCGGCGCGCGAGTGGGTGCGGCGGCGGGGCGGACAACGTCCGGCGCGGGCGGACACGTCCGGCCCGGCGCGGGGGAAGAGGATCTGTTTT
>NW_025290056.1:0-1074 GCF_018294505.1 Triticum aestivum | reverse complement strand
TTTCTACCATGGTGTACAGAATTTTTATCAAATTGCCATGGTCTACCAAGTAATAAGGAACATGCTTGCATAGGTACCACATCACAATCAACATAATCAGCATATGTAGAGATACTAAAATGCACACGAACAGTACGTGTTACCTTAACCTTGCCGCTATTGTTGAACCATTGGATGTAGTAAGGATGTGGATGTGGTCTTGTGGTGAGAGAAAGCTTCTCCACCATCTCCATGCTAGCCAAGTTGTTGCAGCTCCCTCCGTCTATTATGACGCGCACAGAACGTTCCTTCACAACTCCCTTGGTATGGAACAAATTGTGCCTCTGATTTTGCTCAGCTTGTGTGACCTGCACACTCAAAACACGTTGAGCAACTAAACATTCATACCTGTCAGCGTCTTTAGGAGCCATGTATTGCGTCTCATGATCAGAATCATCTCCACCATGTTCTTCATGTGTAATAAGAGCCAATGTCTCCTCATCATAGTCACTAGCGGACTCATATCCACCATCCGCGGTAGCAATCATCACACGTGGAGATTTGCATTCCCTCGCATAATGACCTCCTCCCTTACAACAACGACAAATAATATCACTTGTGTGCCCTGTTGATGCCATGGAAGAAGAAGAACGCTGTGCAGGCCCCGCAGGTGCGCTCTTGGCAGATAATGGTGGTTGTGCCTGTTTTCTTGTATCACGGCTGGAGGTGGCACCGAATGGAGGTGCTGGTGCAGTTGAAGTAGAAGATGCACGTGGTGTCCATGATGAAGGTCGGCCTGCAGAAAAGTTAGTTCGCCCCAATGCTTGTCGATCCTGCACTTCACGTTCAGCTTTACAAGCAAGATGGAATAAACGAGTGATATTAGTATACTCCTTATAGTCTAGAATGGTCTGAATCTCTCTATTTAATCCACCCAGAAAACATGCAAGCATAGCTTCATTCTCCTCAACAATACCACATCTAATCATGCCAGTTTGTAATTCCTGATAATATTCTTCTACAGAATTTTTCCCTTGTCTTAAACGCTGCAATTTTTGAAGCAATTCACGTTGATAATATGGTGGAACCCAACGC
>NW_025290055.1:0-1074 GCF_018294505.1 Triticum aestivum | reverse complement strand
CCGATTAGCCATTGTGAAGCTATGTGCATTCCTCAATGCAATCTCTCAGAAGGTGATCGATCCAGAAATCATACCAAGGCTAAGGAGTGATGTGGCGCAATGTCTTGTCAGTTTCGAGCTGGTGTTCCCACCATCCTTCTTCAATATCATGACGCACGTCCTAGTTCATCTAGTCGACGAGATTGTCATTCCGGGGCCCGTATTTCTACACAATATGTTCCCCTTTGAGAGGTTCATGGGAGTCCTAAAGAAATATGTCCGTAACCGCGCTAGGCCAGAAGGAAGCATCTCCATGGGCCATCAAACAGAGGATGTCATTGGGTTTTGTGTTGACTTCATTCCTGGCCTTGAGAAGATAGGTCTCCCTAAATCGCGGTATGAGGGGAGACTGACTGGAAAAGGCACGCTTGGAGGGGGGAACTCAATAATATGCAGGGACGGATATTCTTGGTCTGAAGCACACTACACAGTTCTACAGAACTCTACCTTGGTGACCCCGTATGTCGATGAACACAAGAACAGTCTGTGCTCCAAACACCCGGAGCAGTGTGACGACTAGATTACATGTGAACACATCAGGACTTTCAGCAGTTGGTTGGAAACACGTCTCAGAGGTGACACCATTGTTTGTGATGAGTTGTACTCGTTGTCCAGGGGACCATCTTCGACTGTATTGACTTACAAAGGATACGAGATAAATGGGAATACATTTTACACGATCGCCCAAGATCAAAAGAGCACCAACCAAAACAGCGGTGTCCGCTTTGATGCAGCAACCGAGAGGGGAAAGGACACATATTATGGTTACATAATGGACATATGGGAACTTGACTACGGACATGATTTTAAGGTCCCTTTGTTTAAGTGCAAATGGGTCAATCTGTCAGGAGGCGGGGTACAGGTAGACCCACAGTACGGAATGACAACAGTGGATCTGAACAATCTTGGGTACACTGACGAACCGTTCGTCCTAGCCAATGATGTGGCACAGGTTATCTATGTGAAGGACATGTCTACCAGACCGAGGAAAATAAAAGATAAGGAAGCGAATACATCATACGATGAGCCAAAGCG
>NW_025290054.1:0-1074 GCF_018294505.1 Triticum aestivum | reverse complement strand
TTTTCATGGAAACTTGGTCACATATAATGACACAATGCCAATGTTTTCCATTTTTTTGATATTTTTTGAATTTTTATGCCCGTTTCAAAATGCGGTCAATACGGCGGGCTTCACTGTTCCTAGCTAGTGGTTGAATTTTGGAAAACTTTTGGTGTTTCTATGATAAAATAGATACTTATGTACCTATAAATGATTTTTGTAAAAAATAAATAGCAAACTATGAGGCAGCTGCAGTTCAAATTTGACCCGTTTCCAACTAAATCGGCGGCAATTTGTCTTTTTCACCAGAGGTGGATCAAAACTTTTTACACCCAACCATTTTGTCAATTGTGCATTAAACATGGCCTAGTATTTTATAAAATTGATTTGGTCTATTTTTGCAACAATTATTTGGTAGTTCCTTCACAAAAAAACCTCATTTTGGGCACTCGGAAAATGGAAAATGAATTTTCCGTGCAAAGAAAATGAAAACTTCCTTAGGCAACATTGTTTGGAATTCCAAGATGCAACCTTGTTCACAATATGAGATCATTTGAACAAATTATGCCATGAATGTGGCCATAAGATTGATCATTTGGCTTGAATGCCATGAATCTTCACGCATGATAGCTCATTTCTGAGAACACTTTTTTAAAATAATTACCGTATTACAAGTTTATTATTTTTCATGGAAACTTGGTCACATATAATGACACAATGCCAATGTTTTCCATTTTTTGATATTTTTTGAATTTTTATGCCCGTTTCAAAATGCGGTCAATACGGCGGGCTTGACTGTTCCTAGCTAGTGGTTGAATTTTGGAAAACTTTTGGTGTTTCTATGATAAAATAGATACTTATGTACCTATAAATGATTTTTGTAAAAAATAAATAGCAAACTATGAGGCAGCTGCAGTTCAAATTTGACCCGTTTCCAACTAAATCGGCGACAATTTGTCTTTTTCACCAGAGGTGGATCAAAACTTTTTACACCCAACCATTTTGTCAATTGTGCATTAAACATGGCCTAGTATTTTATAAAATTGATTTGGTCTATTTTTGCAACAATTATTTGGTAGTTCCTTCACAAAAAAA
>NW_025290053.1:0-1074 GCF_018294505.1 Triticum aestivum | reverse complement strand
GGGGCTTTTGTGCCGATTGCAGAACCGGCACTAAATTTCCTTACGAATCGGGACTAAAGCCCGATCCTGTACTAGTGACAATAGTCGTGTGGCCTGGCGTTTGGAGGTGGGCGCGGACTTGCTATGATTGCTATGATTCAGGTTTTAACTCATGGTGAAGGTGGATCATATTTCAACTGTGGCCGAGGCTTCGCTTAGCAATTGGTGTTTTTTTTCCGTGGCAATGCAGGGGCATGCTTGCTAGTGTAAAATAAAAAGGCAAACGGACTCGGTGGGCATCCTTACATATTAGGGCATCTCCAATACCTACCTCAAGTATGGCCGCAGGTCTATGCGCACTCATCATAGATAAGATCCAAGATCTAATTATCTGTAATGAAAAACAGGTGTAATAAGGAAGTTTTGACACACGAACAATGATTTCGCTTCTGCTTACTTTTGTTGCATTGAAAACAATAAAAAAAATATGCAGATTAATCTGCATGCATGCAAAGGCGTAACAAACTTCCTTTAAACTATCCAAATGAAAGTTTGTGTGTTGCACATTTTTATGGAAGATAGCACGACTGATTATTATTTTGAAGAAGAAAGATAAAGTTAAGGCGGACGCTACGCGTCATCCGGCTAATCCGCGTGTGGAATCAGACGGGTCGCTAGCCACTTGATGCGTTCGTTCAGCATGTCCAAGATCATCCGACTGTTTTTAAACAATTTCCTAAAGTTAATTTGCGTTTCTTCTTTGGGGCGTGCTACACGTTGCCCAAGATCCGTTGGCTCGCGAGCCACCCGATTCGATGAGCAAGCTGTCCGTATCGTTTCCCTTCTTTATTTATGCAACAGGACCCTTGTTGCAAAATCTCCTCTTCTTTAATTTCCTGCAACAAGATCATTGCTTCAAAACCTCCTCTTCTCTAAATTATTGCAACAAGTCCCATGTTGTAAAACCTCATTTCTCTATTTTTATGCAACAAGATCCTTGTTTCAAAAAATGCAACACCATCTCTCCTGCGTGTAATTTTGTGTACAAAGATGTGATGTAACTTTTGCAACAAATGTATTATTGCAGTTTTTTTT
>NW_025290052.1:0-1074 GCF_018294505.1 Triticum aestivum | reverse complement strand
CAGAATTCGGCGAAGCAGAACAAGAAGTCTTTGGGATTAGACTTCAACCACGGTCCCTCTGCTCCCCGTGCCGATGGGACCCGCGAAGCTGAACCCAATCTTGTTGGGCCCTTCTACAACCTGGAAGGTCTCATCATTCATATCATGGTTCAAGGGACAGCCGTGGATGAGCCTGCAAATGACGCCGAATCAGATGAAGCGCCTGCAGCGCCGAAGCCAAAGAAACTGAAGCAGCCTAAAGCTTCAAAGCCTGCCTTAGCACCAAAAATCTCACGGGCGAAGCCACTGGCTACTGCACCTCCTGAAGACATCGTTGAATTGAAGCAGAAGATTGACTTTGAGAAAGCTCAGTTCAATAAGCATATGGCCAAGCTCAGCGTGCAAGAGGTCAAGAACTTTAAGATCATGCTGCACGAGCTTAAAGAAGCCTTTCTCAAGAAGCGTGAAGAAGCTCAAGGTTTCTCGTGAGCGCATGAAGAGCCTGGCTGACAAGTGTGTGCAAGCCTACAATGAGGCTGAGAAGCGCAAGGCCCTTGGGCGTCCTGGCATCGACCCCAGGATGGCTGCAAAGCAGAAGAAGAAGAAGCCCGCTATGGCCGAACCCGGCGCATCAAGGCAGGAAGCACATCCCATTGTCTTCCCAACCAGCATGACTGGCTCGAAGCCAAAAGCCAGGTCTACCGCTTCAGAACTGAAGAAGACGAGGACTGCTGAGGCTGAAGCCAGAAAGAGGAAACATCATGAAGCCTCTGGTGCCGCTCCCTCCAAGAAGAAGCGGAAGACCAAGAAGGAACGGGCTGCTCCCATAGAGCCCTTAATTGTTGAACCCATCTCCATGGTTCGCCCTGCCGCTGAACATCAAGAGCGCCAACTGACTGTCCATGAGTCTGCTTTCACAGAGGTTCATGAAGCTGAAGACTTTCCAGCAGCTGATCCCACTGCTGCTGAAGACATTGGTCACCATGACCATGTTGAAGATGATGCAGTTCTTCCTCATATCGAGCACCAACAGGTATCATCGCCTGTGCTTACGCACAGCGAACTCATCAGCATTGGTCGTCCTCTGACGCCAAT
>NW_025290051.1:0-1074 GCF_018294505.1 Triticum aestivum | reverse complement strand
CCGACATGGACAGCGCTGCGCGCCCAGCGCGCGTGGTTCTCTCGCGGCGTCGTCGTCGCGCGCGATCGCGCGGACTGGTCCACACGATTATACAGCACGCTTTCTCAGTGCACTGTTTTTGTACTCCTTCCGTTTTTATTTAGTCTGCATATTAGGTTTGATTGAAATCAAACTTTGTAAAGTTTGACCAAGTTTATAGAAAAAATATAAACATTTACCATAACAAATCTATATGACATGAAAGTGCATTCTATAATGAATCTAATGGTATTGATTTGTTATTGTATATGTTAATATTTTTGTCTATAAACTTGGTCAAAATTTACAAAGCTTGACTTTGACCAAAGCTAATACGCGGACTAAATAAAAACGGAGGGGGTACAATGATAGCTGTTTCCTGGTAGCTCATGTTTGGTCCGTGTAGCTGTGTTCTCGCAAGCTCATTTCAGCCTCGTCGGCTTGCTGACATGTAGAGCATGTGAAAATTAATGCATGTAAATATTGTTGATAGTGACGTTCTTGGACCATGCATCTACGTCCACAGGACCATAGCAGGGCGGTCCCCGCAAAAATGTGGCGGCATATCATTGTGAATTCTAAATCTGTGATCTCGTGATAGATATCTTGCACATGTTATTTGAAAGTATATGACGGTGAAAAGCTTTGTAAAGTAAGTAACCATCCTTGTGTACCGAGCCATGAACCATGGACTTCTGGATACCTCCCTGAGTGCACCAAAAAACAAACTAGCAACCAGTCCATTATCATAGCTATCATATATAGTCCATATTAATAAGTCATATATAGGAATATTCATATAAACATAGGAAGTTCACAAGCATCGATCATACAAGCTAGTCACATAAAGGAACTGTGCAAGTAGTTCACAAGAAAAATATCAGCTCCGCGGACATGGGGAAAAAAACGTTGCACATTCTTAAGGTTAAATTTGTAAAATTGTTTTCTTGATTTTTGTTTTTTTCCTGAGAGTTGAAATGATGGTTGATGTGTCTTTTCTATACTAGAAGAAACAGCCTATATGCTGTCAAAACTTTTGATTTTGATATTCTACCT
>NW_025290050.1:0-1074 GCF_018294505.1 Triticum aestivum | reverse complement strand
GCCCCTTGCCCGAGCCATCCCCGAGCGCCTCCTCCTTGCTGCTTCGCCTGTCGCCTCCCATGGAGCTCCGTCACTGGGAATGCTCCTCGCCTGCGTTGCTGCCTTCCCTCGCGCTGATGCTCCTCTGCTTCATCCTCCGCCGCCCGCAGCGTGCGTGACCGAGCTGCCCCTGCCTTGTTCAACCACCAGAACCGCGCCAAGTCGTTGCCTCTTTTGCATCTGCGCTGTGTTGCCGTGGACGCATGCAACCCTGAAATCAATCCCAAGCGTCAAGTACCAGGACACTACGGAAACCTGAATCGCCAAGACCGGACCCGTCAAGTACACCTTCGGATTCGTCAAGACCCTCATGTACGACTACACCCGGTGATGCGTCAAGTACCTCTACCATCGACCCCGTGGGCGTCAAGTTCCTCTATGAAACGTGTACCACTACGCCCAAGTTCCACTACAAGATGTACAACTACCGTCGCCGTGTACGACTACTTCCACGACGTCCGTGAACAACTACTTCCACTACGACCGCTGCGAGAACGACTACTTCCCCTACACCGCATCGAACCCAAACCGCTCCGAAATGCACGCTTCAAAGGTATAATCCCGAGATGACGACTGCCCATGAACGAATGCATGCTTGGTTGTATGAGATGCTCGAGTTTTGCACCGTGATCGAATTGTCCTTGCGATGCCCCTCTTCTGCCATGCCACCGTCCCGTGGGAACCCGGAATTCGGGAGCACCCTACCATCCTTGCATGACACGCTCACGCCCACTTTCTTTTGCACCGACATCTCGACGAGTTGTCGGATCATCAAAATGTCGCCGTGGCACCATTTCCTTTGTCGTTGCCGTGCCACCCCTTTCGTTCCGCCATGGTAACCAAATGCTTCATAACATGACCATGTCAACGTTTTCATAAAAATTGCATATAACTTGCATATGTCATCCGCATCATGATAACAACAATTAAAATGTTTAAAATTGTTGTTTGCGTTAAATTGCTAAATGACATATGGGGATTCACCGGAATTGTTGTTTGTTGTTCCGGCCTCATTTAAACTTGCCTAAATAGTTA
>NW_025290049.1:0-1074 GCF_018294505.1 Triticum aestivum | reverse complement strand
TTTATTATTGCCTCTAGGGCATATTTCCAACAGTCTCCCACTTGCACTAGAGTCAATAATCTAGTTACATTGTGATGAATCGAACACCCATAGCGTTCTGGTGTTGATCATGTTTTGCTCTAGGGAGAGGTTTAGTCAACGGATCTGCTACATTCAGGTCCGTATGTACTTTACAAATATCTATGTCTCCATTCTGAACACTTTCACGAATGGAGTTGAAGCGACGCTTGATATGCCTGGTCTTCCTGTGAAACCTGGGCTCCTTGGCAAGGGCAATAGCTCCAGTGTTGTCACAGAAGAGAGTCATCGGGCCCGACGCATTGGGAATCACCCCTAGGTCGGTAATGAACTCCTTTATCCAGACTGCTTCCTGTGCTGCCTCTGAGGCCGCCATGTACTCCGCTTCACATGTAGATCCCGCCACGACGCTTTGCTTGCAACTGCACCAGCTTACTGCTCCTCCATTCAAAATATACATGTATCCGGTTTGTGACTTCGAGTCATCCAGATCTGTGTCGAAGCTAGCGTCGACGTAACCCTTTACGACGAGCTCTTCGTCACCTCCATAAACGAGAAACATATCCTTAGTCCTCTTCAGGTACTTCAGGATATTCTTGACCGCTGTCCAGTGTTCCATGCCGGGATTACTTTGGTACCTTCCTACCAAACTTACGGCAAGGTTTACATCAGGTCTGGTATACAGCATGGCATACATAATAGACCCTATGGCCGAGGCATAGGGGATGACACTCATCTTTTCTCTATCTTCTGCCGTGGTCGGGCATTGAGCCGTGCTCAATTGCACACCTTGCAATACAGGCAAGAACCCCTTCTTGGACTGATCCATATTGAACTTCTTCAATATCTTGTCAAGGTACGTACTCTGTGAAAGACCAATGAGGCGTCTTGATCTATCTCTATAGATCTTGATGCCTAATATATAAGCAGCTTCTCCAAGGTCCTTCATTGAAAAACACTTATTCAAATAGGCCTTTATACTTTCCAAGAATTCTATATCATTTCCCATCAATAGTATGTCATCCACATATAATATGAGAAATGCTACAGAGCTCC
>NW_025290048.1:0-1074 GCF_018294505.1 Triticum aestivum | reverse complement strand
TTTTTGCTACCATACTATAAGCCTTCCCAGCTCCACATACATCTACGTCGTGTGTTTGACTCTCCCTGGTAATCGCTCTATCCAAGCTTTGAGAGTTTTTGACTACAACGGTTGCCGATCACCGCCTGCTGCTGGGTAAGAACTGGTAAGAATTTGAGATTTGCTTGACGGATTTGTGATACACCACCACCACTTCTTAGTAGTCTGTAGGATCATATTCTTGTGTGTTTCTATTGCTGCTAACCATGCCAGGATCACAAGCCGACGAGATTGACTGGGAGAACTTATCGAACAAGGAGCTTCATGATAAGTTTCAGCAAATGATGACTGAACAGGTACAAGATGTGCTGAACAATTTTGAAGAGGCCATGGAGAAGATCACTGGCCTTGAGAAGACGTTCGAAACAAAGCTCGATAACAGATTTAATGAACTGCTTGCGCGTCTTCCACCACCGGCTGCACCTGTCGCACCTCTACAACAACAACAACTACACCCCCTTCCGAATCAGTATGGACGAGCACAGCGTGTTCCTATTGTGCCAGGAAAAAATTCTGGTGCCGCTGGTACTGCTGTTGATGTTTCTTTGGCTCCTGCTACTGCTCCTGCTGGTACCCAGGAGGATGATGAGTATGCGGGCGATTATGAGGATGAGGTTGATCAAAATCAGATCTACGAGCAGCCACCAGCACCACCACCAGCAGGTCGACCTCAGGTATATATTCGTAATGGTAGGCCTGCACCACCACCTCAGGTACGAGATGATGTCCATATTCCTAAACTGAAATTGAATATTCCACCATTTGAGGGTAGATATGTTCCTGATATATATCTTACTTGGGAGTTAGAAACTGAACAACGATTTACATGTTTACAATATCCTGAGGAGAGACGAGTTGCTGCTGCCGTTTGTGCTTTCACTAGTTTTGCATGTGTATGGTGGTCTGAACATTGTAGATTATATCCTATTCCAACTACTTGGGCTGCTTTGAAAACTGCTATGCGTACGCGTTGGGTTCCACCATATTATCAACGTGAATTGCTTCAAAAATTGCAGCGTTTAAGACAAGGGAAAA
>NW_025290047.1:0-1074 GCF_018294505.1 Triticum aestivum | reverse complement strand
GGACTGCAGCTAAGCCCCCGAGTGAGAGGATTGCTCTTCACTCGGTAGGATTTTAATAACTTAGGCGAGCACGAGGCTGCAGCTAAGCCTCCGAGTGGAAGGCTGGCTTACCACTCGGTAGGATTTTGATAAACTTAGGCGAGTGCTTGGACTGCAGCTAAGCCCCCGAGTGAGAGGATTGCTCTTCACTCGGTAGGATTTTTATAACTTAGGCGAGCACGAGGCTGCAGCTAAGCCTCCGAGTGGAAGGCGGGCTTACCACTCGGTAGGATTTTGATAAACTTAGGCGAAACGGATTCGCGGCTAAGCCCCCGAGTGGAAGGCTGGCTTACCACTCGGTAGGATTTTTATAAACTTAGGCGAAACGGATTCGCGGCTAAGCCACCCACTGAGGGGGAGTTTTTATGTGGACAAAAATAAAAAGTGCTGACACAATTATTTCTAAACCCATGAATTACAGAAGTTCTTTATTGCAACTCATCCGAGTGATAAAACTTAAGTGTAAAACGGGCGGAGTACCTCCGCGTTCCAAGCTCGGGGCTCGTCGATATTATGCTCGACGTTGTAAAGACGGTATGCCCCGTTGTGGAGAACCTTGGTGACAATGAAAGGGCCTTCCCAAGAAGGAGCAAGTTTGTGTGGTTTGTGCTGATCCACTCGGAGAACCAAATCCCCTTCCTGGAAGGCTCGACCTCTCACATTTCGGGCGTGGAAACGGCGCAGATCTTGTTGGTAGATGGTCGACCGGATCAGAGCCATCTCCCTTTCTTCCTCTAAAAGGTCGACTGCGTCCTGCCGCGCTTGTTCAGCTTCTACTTCGTTGTATATTTCGACTCGAGGAGCATTGTGGAGAAGATCACTCGGCAAGACTGCTTCAGCTCCATAGACCAAGAAGAATGGAGTTCTTCCGGTCGACCGATTGGGCGTGGTCCGCAGTCCCCAGAGTACAGATGGAAGTTCGTCGACCCAAGCTCCAGCCGCGTGTTTGAGATCACGCATCAGTCGCGGCTTCAGTCCCTTGAGAATCAGTCCATTAGCTCGCTCTGCTTGTCCATTCGACTGCGGATGGGCGAC
>NW_025290046.1:0-1074 GCF_018294505.1 Triticum aestivum | reverse complement strand
AAAAAAAGTAAAAAAAAAAGTCAGAGAAAAAAAAGAAAGGAAAAGAAAAAAAAGTGTGAGAAAAAAAAGAGAGGAGAAAAAAAACAAAATTCGGATCTATCTAGACTCAATCTCGTAGTTGAATTCGGATTGGAATCTGTTTTGTGCACTGTTCAGTAAAACAGGCATAACTTCCTCATATGAAGTCTGTTTTGGCTTCGCGAGTACTCAAATGAAAGCTAGCGACGAGCCGCATCTAAATAGTTGCAGAAGCTAGTTCAGTATTTGGCACCTCAACATCAGCTTCTAAATAGGTCTACTGCTATTGTTGTCCAGAGCTACTTCATATCCTTTATTGATGCTAGTTGTGCTACGACGTGACCTCATTAGTGTTCTAGGCTCGCGTCTCTAGTTTGGTCTAGCCTAGGACCAGCACAGTACCGTCGTTGAGCGTTTATTCAACATTGCATCTTTGAATTGATTATTGCTAATCTTTTGCTACCATATATAGCCAACCCAGCTCCACATATTTCTACATCGTGTATACATACATTCCCCTGGCAATCGTTTTACACAATCTTCGGAGTTATTTGACACCGCTGGTTGCCTGTCACCACCTGCCGCATGGTAAGAACTTGTAAGATATTGATATTTGCTTTACTGTGAGCACTTTACAACCACATCCTAGTAGTTCATAGGAACATTATTCTCGAATTTGGTTCTTGTTTCTACTAATCATGACAGGTTCCAGAGATAGAAGTTCTTGGATGACGGACACATTTTCACCATCACGAGAGTTGGGACAACACACACAAGCATATGGTCAGGTTATCTCTTTACCATCATTTGAGGGTAGATTTAATCCTGCTATTTATCTAGCTTGGGAGCTTGAAGTAGAACAAGTTTTTAGTCACCATGATTTTTCTGAACTTGAGAGAGTACGAGCTACCATTAGAGCATTTACTAGTTTTGCTTCTGTTTGGTGGAGTGTACATTGTAAGAAAAACATTGATAACCAACCCACAACTTGGAAAGTTTTGAAAGCTGTAATGAGACAACAATTTTTTCCTCCTTACTATCGTCGTGAATTGCGTC
>NW_025290045.1:0-1074 GCF_018294505.1 Triticum aestivum | reverse complement strand
TTTTACCCAGGTTCGGGCCCTCTCGATGGAGGTAAAACCCTACTCCTGCTTGATTAATATTGATGATATGGGTAGTACAAGAGTAGATCTACCACGAGATCAGAGAGGCTAAACCCTAGAAGCTAGCCTATGGTATGATTGTTGTTCATCCTACGGACTAAAACCCTCCGGTTTATATAGACACCGGATAGGGTTAGGGTTACACAGAGTCGGTTACAATGGTAGGAGATCTACATATCCGTATCACCAAGCTTGCCTTCCACGCTAAGGAAAGTCCTATCCAGACACGGGACGAAGTCTTCAATCTTGTATCTTCATAATCCAGGAGTCCGGCCAACGGCGATAGTTCGGCTATCCGGACACCCCCTAGTCCAGGACTCCCTCAGTAGCCCCTGAACCAGGCTTCAATGACGACGAGTCCGGCACGCATATTGTCTTCGGCATTGCAAGGCGGGTTCCTCCTCCGAATACTTCATAGAAGATTTTGAACACAAGGACAGTGTCCGGCTCTGCAAAATAGTTTCCACATAACACCATAGAGAGAATAATATTTGCACAAAATCAATCTGCTGACGTATTCCGCAGCGTGCCATCATGCCACGGCCAAGTCTTCGTTCGAATTGTTTTTACTGTACCACCTCAGCGCGTTTAGCGAGGTGGTTTCCTTGGCACGTCTTGTCAAAGCAGAGATCATGTCCCCCTTATTCCGGGATTCTCATCAATACGGATGTGGGTAACCCCACCGCGCCATCAATTTACGGCGCTTGGGAGATAAGCGAGTTTCACCAGGCTGGTGGGGGACGCATAGCTTCGTCCGTCCATATAAGGGGATAAGGATCCACCTTTTCACCTACGCCTTCTTCCTCCTTTGCTCATCCATTCCTGCGCATTCGAGCTCCAGCGCCCAAGTTCGCACATCCCACCTCAACCTTCTCCAGCCATGTCCGGAGTGGGAGGCAAGTGGGTGGCCTCCTCCGTCACGGGGGGGCACATCGAAAGGCTGCGGGAAGCCGAATACTTGTCCGGCGACATCGCGTGTCGGCTCCTCAACAAGGGGCAGATCATCCCCACCCC
>NW_025290044.1:0-1074 GCF_018294505.1 Triticum aestivum | reverse complement strand
TACTTCTATGGCTAACGCGTTTAGCAACAAAGTAAAGTAATTTACATGGCGTTATTCAATGACACGCAGGTCATACAAAATAATAAAGACAACTCCTATGGCTCCTGCCGGTTGTCATACTCATCGACATGCAAGTCGTGATTCCTATTACAAGAATATGATCAATCTCATACATCATATATATCATTCATCACATCTTCTGGCCATATCACATCACATAGCACTTGCTGCAAAAACAAGTTAGACGTCCTCTAATTGTTGTTGCAAGTTTTTACGTGGTTTGTAGGTTTCTAGCAAGAACGTTTCTTACCTACGTATGACCACAACGTGATTTGCCAATTTCTATTTACCCTTCATAAGGACCCTTTTCATCGAATCCGTTCCGACTAAAGTAGGAGAGACAGACACCCGCTAGCCACCTTATGCATCTAGTGCATGTCAGTCGGTGGAACCGGTCTCACGTAAGAGTACGTGTAAGGTCGGTCCGGGCCGCTTCATCCTACAATGCCGCCGAAACAAGAAAAGACTAGTAGCGGCAAGAAGAATTGGCAAACTCAACGCCCACAACTGCTTTGTGTTCTACTCGTGCATAGTAACTACGCATAGACCTGGCTCATGATGCCACTGTTGGGAATCGTAGCATAATTTAAAAAATTTCCTACGCTCACCAAGATGCATCTATGGAGTCTACTAGCAACGAGGGGAAAGGAGTGGATCTACATACCCTTGTAGATCGCGAGCGGAAGCGTTCCAATGAACGTGGATGATGGAGTCGTACTCGCCGTGATCCAAATCACCGATGACCGAGTGCCGAACGTACGGCACCTCCGCGTTCAACACACGTACGGTGCAGCGACGTCTCCTCCTTCTTGATCCAGCAAGGGGGAAGGAGAGGTTGATGGAGATCCAACAGCACGACGGCGTGGTGGTGGATGTAGCGGCTCTCCGGCAGGGCTTCGCCGAGCTTCTGCGAGAGAGAGAGAGGTGTTGCAGGGGAGGAGGGAGGCGCCCAAGGCTGTGATCTTGCTGCCCTCCCTTCCCCCCACTATATATAGGGCCAAGGGAGAGGGGGGG
>NW_025290043.1:0-1074 GCF_018294505.1 Triticum aestivum | reverse complement strand
AGAATTGTATTAACCGGAAACATAATACATGTGTGAATACATAGACAAACAGAGTGTCACTAGTATGCCTCTACTTGACTAGCTCGTTAATCAAAGATGGTTATGTTTCCTAGCCATAGACATGAGTTGTCATTTGATTAACGGGATCACCTCATTAGGAGAATGACGTGATTGACTTGACCCATTCCGTTAGCTTAGCATCCGATCGTTTAGTATGTTGCTATTGCTTTCTTCATGACTTATACATGTTCCTATGACTATGAGATTATGCAACTCCCGTTTACCGGAGGAACACTTTGTGTGCTACCAAACGTCACAACGTAACTGGGTGATTATAAAGGTGCTCTACAGGTGTCTCCAAAGGTACTTGTTGGGTTGGCGTATTTCGAGATTAGGATTTATCACTCCGATTGTCGGAGAGGTATCTCTGGGCCCACTCGGTAATGCACATCACTATAAGCCTTGCAAGCATTGTGACTAATGAGATAGTTGCGGGATGATGTATTATGGAACGAGTAAAGAGACTTGCCGGTAACGAGATTGAACTAGGTATCGAGATACCGACGATCGAATCTCGGGCAAGTAACATACCGATGACAAAGGGAACAACGTATGTTGTTATGCGGTCTGACCGATAAAGATCTTCGTAGAATATGTGGGTGCCAATATGGGCATCCAGGTCCCGCTATTGGTTATTGACCAGAGAGGTGTCTCGGTCATGTCTACATAGTTCTCGAACCCAAAGGGTCCGCACGCTTAAAGTTACGATGACAGTTTTATTATGAGTTTATGTATGTTGATGTACCGAAGGAGTTCGGAGTCCCGGATGAGATCGGGGACATGACGAGGAGTCTCGAAATGGTCGAGACGTAAAGATCGATATATTGGACGACTATATTCGGACTTCGGAAAGGTTCCGAGTGATTCGGGTATTTTTCGGAGTACCGGAGAGTTACGGGAATACGTATTGGGCCTTATTGGGCCATACGGGAAAGAAGGAAAAGGGCCTCAAGGGTGGCCGCACCCCTCCCCTTGGTCTGGTCCGAATTGGACTAGGGAAGGGGGCGCAGGGGG
>NW_025290042.1:0-1074 GCF_018294505.1 Triticum aestivum | reverse complement strand
AAAACGGGTCAGAATTGGACAAAACTGTGAGTGTTGACGACGGACACATAAACGCACCCCAGGGTTCATCAATCGTGGAAATCGCTCTGGGTCCCCAAAACGCTGAGTAATAGTGCACGAAACCGCGAGTAATAGTCCATGAAACGAAAATCGCTTTGGGACCCCAAAACGGTGAGTAATAGTCCATGAAATGGGCCAGAATCGGCCAAAACCAAGAGTGTTGACGATAGGCACATAAACGCACCCAGGGTTCGACAACTATGGAAATCACTCCGGGACCCCAAAACAGTGAGCAATAGTCCATGAAACGGGCCAGAATCGACCAAAACTCCGAGTGTTGATGACCAACACGTAAGCACACCTTGGAGTTCGACAACGATGGAAATCACTTTGGGACCCCAAGATGGTGAGTAATAGTCCATGAAACGGGTCAGAATTGGACAAAATGTGAGAGTTGACGACGGACACATAAACGCATCCCGGGGTTCATCAATCATGGAAATCGCTCTCGGTCCCCAAAACGCTGAGTAATAGTGCACGAAACGGACAAGAATCGACCAAATATGTGAGTGTTGATGACCAACATGTAAACGCACCCCGGGGTTCGTAAATCATGGAAATGACTCCGGGACCCCAATACAGAGTAAAAGTCCAAGAAACGGGCTAGAATCGGCCAAAACTGTGATTGTTGATGACCGACACGTAAGCAAACCTTGGGGTTCAACAATTATGGAAATCGCTTCGGGACCCCAAAACGGTGAATAATAGTCCTCGAAACAGGTCAGAATTGGACAAAACTGTGAGTGTTGACGACGGACACATAACCGCACCCCGGGGTTCATCAATCGTGGAAATCGCTCTGGGTCCCCAAAACAATAGTGCACGAAACCGCGAGTAATAATCCATGAAACGAGAATCGCTTTGGGACCCAAAAACGATGAGTAATAGTCCATGAAACGGGCCAGAAACGGCCGAAACCGCGAGTGTTTATGATCAACACATAAGCGCACCTTGGAGTTTGATAACCATGGAAATCACTCCGGGACCCCTAAACGATGAGTAATAGTGCATGAA
>NW_025290041.1:0-1074 GCF_018294505.1 Triticum aestivum | reverse complement strand
TTTTTGCAGCATGTGCTATGTGATGTGATATGGCCAGAAGATATGATGAATGATATATGTGATGTATGAGATTGATCATATTCTTGTAATAGGGATCACGACTTGCATGTCGATGAGTATGACAACCGGCAGGAGCCATAGGAGTTGTCTTTATTTTTTGTATGACCTGCGTGTCATTGAATAACGCCATGTAAATTACTTTACTTTATTGCTAAGCGCGTTAGCCATAGAAGTAGAAGTAATCGTTGGCGTGACAACTTCATGAAGACACAATGATGGAGATCATGATGATGGAGATCATGGTGTCATGCCGGTGACAAAGATGATCATGGTGCCCCGAAGATGGAGATCAAAGGAGCAAGATGATATTGGCCATATCATGTCACTATTTGATTGCATGTGATGTTTATCATGTTATGCATCTTATTTGCTTAGAACGACGGTAGTAAGTAAGATGATCCCTCACTAAAATTTCAAGAGAAGTGTTCCCCCTAACTGTGCACCATTGCGAAGGTTCGTTGTTTCGAAGCACCACGTGATGATCGGGTGTGATAGATTCTAACGTTCGAATACAACGGGTGTTGATGAGCCTAGCATGTACAGACATGGCCTCGGAACACATGCAAAACACTTAGGTTGACTTGACGAGCCTAGCATGTACAGACATGGCCTCGGAACACAAGAGATCGAAAGATCGAACATGAGTCGTATAGTAGATACGATCAACATGGAGATGTTCACCGATGATGACTAGTCCGTCTCACGTGATGATCGGACACGGCCTAGTTTGACTTGGATCATGTATCACTTAGATGACTAGAGGGATGTCTATCTGAGTGGGAGTTCAATAATCAGATGAACTTCATTATCATGAACATAGTCAAAAAGTCTTTGCAAATTATGTCATATCTTGCGCTTTAGTTCTACTGTTTAAGATATGTTCCTAGAGAAAATTTAGTTGAGAGTTGGTAGTAGCAATTATGCGGACTGGGTCCGTAAACTGAGGATTGTCCTCATTGCTGCACAGAAGGCTTATGTCCTTAATGCACCGCTCGGTGTGCTGAACCTCAGCGT
>NW_025290040.1:0-1074 GCF_018294505.1 Triticum aestivum | reverse complement strand
TATATAACTAAAGAATTTCTAGACTCAACTTCGACCAGTTTGGCTTGGTAATCCTACAGGCAGTCAAGCTCTGATACCAACGCTGTCAGGACCCCGACTCAATGCCACATCGATCTAGCATGTAACACCTCATATCACTTTGCGGCCTCACGCACGGTATTCCCACGGGTGTCGCCTTACCTTTGCCCGGGACCGTTTGCGCCTTTTGGCACACGTATATGACAGTGTCGCTAGCATCCATATGATAAGGAGCCCGGGCTAACATGGCTAGTCGTAAACCCAAAGCGGCACAGACTTACAGGGACAGGCATCCATGACCCAGCATCGAACGTGTCGGTCATCAGCGAGTGAATCCAGGCTGTAGCACTGGGCTAGCAGGACTCCGGTGAACCGGGCTGTAGCGGGCTAACAGGACTCTGGTATTCATCGCGTGACATTTCCCCGAAGGGACAGACACAGGAATGAAGAAGGACACATGCCGGCCAGCCTAAGTGTTTCGGAGCAGTAGCAAGCTACCATGGCTTAGTGAAACACTAGGAGACATTTCCCGGTAAGAGAGGCTACTAAAGATAAACAACTAGATGGTCAGATCCCACACATACCAAGCATTTCAATAACATACACACAATATGCTCGATATGTGCAAATACAACATGGCATCACAACATGACTCTACGACTCAAGTAATTTATTCAATAGGCTCCGAGGAGCGAGATATTACAAACATGGGTCTCATGACCCAACATTCAGAGCATACAAATCAAGCACAAGCGGAAGCTATCATGTCTGAGTACAGACATCTATAAATGAAAAAGGCTGAGAAGCCTGACTATCTACCAAATCCTGCCGAGGCACAAGATCGTAGCTGAGGTAACAAGCTAAACGTCGAAGACCACGCGGAAATACTAGTGAGACTGAAGTCTCTCTGCAAAACATAAAATAGGCAAACGTGAGTACAAATGTACCCAGCAAGACTTACATCAGATCTATCTACATATGCATCATTATCAACAAAGGGGTGGTGGGGTTTAACTGCAGCAAGCCAGCTCTGACTCGGTGGCTATCCTAAACTAC